>NC_060273.1:34313172-34538172 GCF_021613505.1 Equus quagga | reverse complement strand
GCTTTATTTCTGGGCTCTCTGTTCTGTTCGGTTGATCTATGTGTCTGTTTTTATGGCAGTACCATGCTGTTTTAATTACCATACCTCTGTAATATAGTTTGAAATCAGGGAGTGTGATGCCTCCAGCTTTGATTGCTTTGGCTATTGGGTGTCTTTTGTGGTTCATACAAATTTTAGGATATTTGTGAAAAACACCATTGGAATTTTGATTGGGATTGTGATGAATCTGTAGATTGCTTGGGTAGTATGGGCATTTTAACAATGTTAATATTCCCATGAGCCCAGAATATCTTTCCACTTATTCTGTCTTCTTCAATCTCTTTCATCAATGTCTCATAGTTTTTGGTGCACTGGTCTTTCACCTCCTTGGTTAAATTCATTCCTAAGTATTTTATTCTCTCTTTTAAAATTATTTTATTGAGATCATATTGGCTTATTATTCCTACATATCTTATTCTTTTTGATACAATTGTATGTAGTAGTTTTATCTGGTTGAAGGAATTACGGATAATTGTTTTTCTTTTTATGGTTCCCTATAATTTCCCCCCAATGCACTTACATTTCCTCAATAATCAGAAAAAGACATTTTTTGAAGGAGGGGAAAAGGAATGAAGGACTAAGCAAATGTAGGCATATACATACGGATGCCTTCATTTCCACGCTCGAGCCAAGTCCATGGAAGGGGAGGGGGGAGCACTGAGGATTAAGTCTCCCAGGCAATATTCCCTCAAAACACAAAGACTTGGGACCATGGTTAGAGCTAGTTCTGTGACTCTGGGCAAGTTACTTAATCTCTTGGAGACTTAGTTTCTTTTTTCTTTTTTTGGTGAGGAAGATTGGCTCTGAGCTGACCTCTGTGCCAATCTCCCCCTATTTTGTATGTGGGTCACCACCACAGCCTGGCTGGATGAGCAGTATAGGTCTGCGCCCAGGATCCAAACTCACGAACCCAGGCGACTGAAGCGTAGCAGCCAAACTTAACCACTATGCCACCGGGCCAGCCCCGAGACTTGGCTTCTCTATCCGTAAAGTGGGTGAAAAATACCAGTACCTACAAACTTGCTACAAGGGTATAAAGATGTGATGTCCAACGTGATAGTCACTAGCCACATATGGCTATGTAAATGTAAATGTATTAAAATTAAACTTCAGTCGCTCTGGTCACATTTCAAAGGCTCAATAGCCACGTGTGGCTAGTGGCTACTGTATTGGACAGCACAGATATACAACATGTCTCTCGTGGCAGAAGGTGCTATTGGGCGGCGCTGGTCTAAGGCGTGTCCAGTGCCCGGTCCATGGTTAGGATCCAAGAAGGCCAGCTCTGACTATGATTATGATTCCTTGTGAATTCTCCAATCTAGGCCTGCTGCAGGGGTGAGGGAAATGAGAAGAGAGCCTGTTGCTGAGAATTTAGAAAAAAGAAGAGAAGAAACAATATTGGCGTTTTTGCCAGTGAGGAGAAGAGAAGAGAGAAATCACAACCTCAGTTTCCCTCCAGAACAGACACTGATCAAATTTCCTCAGTAGAAAGAGGCGGATTTCGTGGGCTTCTCCCATCTCCGGAGACAGAGGCCGCTTCCCACAAGTGGATCAGACCACGGATATGAAATGGGCGGGAAATCTGTGGTTCCCGTCACTTCTTGGGATTGGCAAAGGGAATAGCTTCCTCTTGATTGGATATCATATTTCTGAATCATGAAAAATGTTCCCGTGATGAACCTCATCTGTTTAAAGCAATTCTGTTTCTAAAATTCAACTGCATTGGTTTAAGAGGAGTGCGTGTGTGTGTGTGTGTGTGCGCACGCAGTCAGCTCCTTGGGGAGCTACAGAGAGAGAGACCCAGAAGACTTTGTTCTTGGCTGTGCCACCCTTGTTAAAATCGTACTTCGTTCGCTCTGTGGAAGTGGAGGCTGGGGGAGGAAGGCGTGGAATAGATGTGCCTGGGAGAGTTGCGTTCAGCAGTTCACACTTGAGCGATTCCCAAATTAGGGAAATGGGTCACCTCCTCAGGACTGGTCAATCCAGCCACTGCTTGGGGTTGAAGCAAAGACAAACCGGGACCTCCACAAGATGTCTCGTCCCTTGGATACACATCGGTTGGGGGGGCGCAGAATGTCTGGCTTCTGGTTGCACACAGACATCAGCCCAGCACGTAAAATCCCATTTCAGCACCTTATGAGGCCCTCTGCCAAGCACATCTATTTTCGATCCTGCAGCCGTGATCACACCCACCGGGTAGGTGTGATGAGCTGAGCATCTTCAACCCCCAGGACACTCTTTCCTCCCAGCCCCAGCCTCTGGCTCCTGTCGATGGGGCTGCAAGGACAAGCCCTCCTTGGGGACCGTCTGCACCATCCGTGGGCAACGTGAGGTTGACCCCTCTCAAGATAGTTGAACCACAGTGTGCAATTAGCAGTTGAGGTTTCTTGGGGTGTTTGGGAGTACCCTCCTTTCGTGCACCCAGAAATGCCATCCTGGCGACAGAGCGGGGAATATGATGCTCCCTGTTGGTAAGAGCCTGGTGCTGATGCTGTAAATTGGGTTATCAAGCATCTATCTCTCACTGCTCAGGCAAAGAGTCTTCCAGGAGAAGGAGTGAAGCTGGACAGCTCAGGGAAATGGGATGGATGGGGCTTTCCAGATCTCTAAGTTATTGGTTCATTGGGTCCCAGAGGAGACAGCCAAGGGCCTCCCCGCCACCACCTTCCCGTAGGAGAAGCCAGGAGTCCTGGTCCATCCCTGAGCAAGTGAGCACCAAAAAGCACCTGGGCAGCTTAAAATCCAGGTCGTCCCCATGGCCAACGTCACATCCTATTTACCATCAACCGCTGACCAGCATTTCCAGCAAGCCTCCATCAGAGTCTGGCAAAATGGCGCCCACAGGCCAAGACCAGCATGGAGAGCATTTTGATTGGTCCACACACTTTGAAAAAGTTGTAACTAACTGCTGACCTTGAAAATTTTTGAGATTTTGTGTGAAAAAAAAAAATCTGCATTTTCAGATTCTCTTGACAAGTCAATACCTGGCCACACTGAGTCTGGCAAGTGTCCATGGGCTGAGCTTCAGGAGAGGCTGCTCCCCTTAGAGGTGGCCACAGTGCCCTCGGGCCTCTCTCCTGGGGGCCACATCTGCTCAGGTCCCCTGGATACTTAAATGCTCCATCATTTCTCGGAAATGGCAATTACTCCCAAAGAAGGTCGTTCTGACCAGGAAGGACTCTCCCCAGGCCTGAGACTCAGTTCAGCTGTTTGTGAGGCGCCTGCCTACACCTGACCTCACCTGACCCTCATAAAGCCCTGGAGTGGGGAAACAGGACACGGTAATTACCCGCAGCAGGAGATCATTCGGCCCAGATAAATATGCCAACCTGATGGCCTGGAGTTCCTGCAGAAGGAGCATCCCCTGGGGGGGATGGGGGCACAGGGCATCCGAGAAGACGATCTGGCCTGGATAATTTGGGAACTTCTTGTTCCTGGGTTAAAACAGTGAGATAGGAAGACAATGGAAACTCAGAGTGAAAAGGGACTGTGTGAGAGGACGGAGCTGGGGGCCTTTACCTGAACAAGGTGGGGCAAAATGGTGGGAGCTGACAGAGGGTGGAGGCGGGAGGACCCGGAGCCCAGCCATCAGCAGGCAGTGGCGACCCCTAGTGGACATGACGAAGCATGCTCCTCCTTTCTCCAGAATCTCACAGCCAAAATGATTGAAAGCTGGTGGGTCCCAGGCACCGTCCAAGGCACAAAATGCGTGACTTTTAATATCTCTCACCAAAACGTTGTGATCATTACTATCATTCTCATTATCCCTTTTCACAGTTGAGGAAACCCAGGTTCTGAGAAGTTAAAATAACTTCTTATCACATCCCAGCGCTGTGCCAGGATTAAAGCTGAGGCAGCCTGGCTCCCAGGCCCACCACTCACCCACTTCAAAGACAAAAGCAGATCCAGCAATTCCACTGCTGGGTATACACCCCCAAGAACTGAAAGCAGGACTCAAACAGATATTTGCACACCCATGTTCATAGAGCGTTAATCGCAATCGCGAAAAGACGGCACCAGCTCAGTGTCCGTCAGTGGACGAATGGATAAACAGGATGTGGTCCATCCACACGATGGAATATTATTTAGCCTCAAAAAGGAAGAGAATTCTAACACGTGCTACAACATGGAGGAATCTTGAGGGCGTTATGCTGAATGAAATAAGCCAGTCACAAAAGATAAATTCTGTATGATTCCACTTACATGAGGTCCCTAAAGGAGTCAAGTTCATAGAGGCAGAGAGTGGAATGGTGGGTGCCAGAGGCTGGGGGAGGTAGGGGGAGTTCATGTTTAATGGGCACAGGGTTTCAGTTTGGGAAGATGGAAAGTTCTGGAGATGGATGGTGGTGATGGCCGCACAACAATGTGAATGTGCTCAAGGCCGCTGAACTGGACCCCTAAATTTTATGTTAGGTATATTTTACCACAATTTTCAAAAAGCAAAAAAAGAAGATAGGATCCTCAGCCGCCCCCCCCCCCCCCCCCCCCCCCCCCCCCCTAGCCACCACCACGGGGCCTCTGTCCCTGCCTGGCCCCACAGGGGACGAAGGTGGTTCTCTCCGAGCAGGGAACTGATCCGAGCCTGCCCAGCCCCTGCCCTGCACCCACTTCTGTCTCTGGAATCTTCCTCATTTATCCACACCCTGCGTCAGCCTCGCCTCCCGTCGCTAAGCGGACATGCACTGACCAGGATTTTGACAACGTCACGCTCCTGGCTTGGCCCTGGCCCTCGGGACCTTCTGCCACCCTACCTCCGTCTTTTCTGAGTAACTTTGGTTTTCCAGACAAAATGTTCCTTTTCTCTTTCGCTTTACTGAGCGTCAGACACCCCAACCTCTCTCTCCTTTCTCTCTCCCCCACCCTCCCTTGACCTAGACGCACAGCAAGGGCAGTCGCTGCTGAGCCCTGTTTTAAAATGGAGTTTTTGTTCTTATTCAGGTATGGCGAGGCCGACAGATCAGGAGACGATTGCCAGTGAAAAGACTGGCTTGTTACTCACAGTTCCCAAGAGGAGGGGGCATGTGACGTCCACTGATCACAGGGGAAGCACCGGGGTGGGCCAGGAGGCAGAGGGAGGGGGCAAAACCCGGGCAGGAGCCTTAATTGTGGTTTCTGCAGGAAGGAACAGGTGCGACAGGGTGAGCAGGCTTAGGATGGGCTAGTTTGAATTATTTCAGTGGGCTCTGGGGCAGAGGGCTGTCCCTGGTTGTCTGGTGCCTGGTCCTGGAGTGATGAGGGCAGGGGAACAGTGGCCCAGAGTGTGAGAGCCCCAGGGAGGAGGGGCTTGGGGTGCGGGCTCTGGGGTGGTTGGTTTGCATACGAACGATGCGCTGGAGGTCAGTCGTTTACCATCTCTAGGAATTGGCTAGTTCCGGGGGAGACAGACCTTCCAGTATTAATGAGGCCCCAAGATGTCAGATCACCGGGAAATACAAAAAATAAACAACACGATTCATACAGGCAGGAGGAGAAGTCATGTTCTGGGGGAGGCTGGGCAGATTCAGGCATCTCTCATCCCTCTCCCCAGAGCAGAAATCCGCTCCGGACACCCCAGCCTCAGGCTCAGGCAAGCTCAGGCTTGGGGGGTGCCTCCTCCCTGGCTTGGCGGTCAGCCTGTGGCTGGTGCCACACCAATAGAACAACTTCTCCATATAAACCACCTTCCCATCCATCCCCACTCTCCTGAGAGCGGTCAGGCCCTCCCAGCCGTGAGTGGGGTCCATGAGGACCCGGGGGCGAGGTCTCCTCGGAGCGTGGAGGACAAACGATTGGGAAGTCCCGCAGGGCAGCAGGGAACCGGGCTGTGGTCCTGAATGCATTTATGGCTAAAGGAGTTAGATCCCTCCCAGCTCCTCTGAAAACCAGCCACCGAGCTGATAGCTTGATCCAAGAACTCTCCACAAAGTGTATAAAAATACAAGACGGGAAACAATAAGTGTTGGAGAGGATGTGGAGAGAAGGGAACCGTCATACACTGCTGGTGGGAGTGCCAACTGGTGCAGCCACTATGGAAAACAGTATGGAGATTCCTCAAAAAATTAAGAATAGATCTACCACATGACCCAGCTATTCCACTGCTGGGTAGTTGAAAGAAAGAACTTGAAAACACCAATCCATAAAGATAAATGCACCCATATGTTCACTGCGGCATTATTCACAATAGCCAAGACTTGGCAGCAACCTAGGGGCCCATCAAGGGAGGAATGGATAAAGAAGATGTGGTATGTATACACAATGGAATACTACTGAGCCATGAGAAATGATGAAATCCGGCCATTTGTGACAACATGGATGGACCTTGAGGGTATTATGCTGAGTGAACTAAGTCAGAGGGAGAAAGTCAAATACCGTAAGATCTCACTCATAAGTAGAAGATAAAAACAACGACAAACAGAGAAACAGAGATTGGATTGAAAAGGCGTGATTAGGCACACGTGTGCAGTGATGGATGGTAATTAGTCTTCGGGTGGTGAACCTGATGTAATCTACACAGAAATCGAAATATAAAACAATGTACACCTGAAATTTATATAATGTTATAAACCGATGTCACCACAAGAAAAAAACAATACATCCTCGGTCTTGCTTACTTCAGCTACAGTCTTTCTTCACGTGCTCCTTCCCAGCCTGACCTACGACAAACTGGCAGCCTTTAAAAGGTACAACAGCCAACGCCGCCTTCACCCAGAGCAAATGTTTCCAGGGAGAACCGCTCGTTCCCCCAGCCCAGTTGATTGAGAATCACATGCAAAGAGCAACGACGTCTATTTTACAAAATAATCACGTTTTATTGAAATATCAATTTCTGTCCTTTTCTTAACCCTGGAGCCAAAAGTGTGAGCCCCGGGTGATTTTTTTTCCATCCTGCTCTCCTGGTGGCGGGCGGGCCTCTGGGTTCTGAGCTCCCTTGTCCCCAGAGGGTGAAGGTAAGTGGACTAGGGTCAGATTGCTTCGGATCAAGCTCCAACTCTGTCATTTACTAACTACGGGTTAATCACTCAAGCCTCAGTTTCCCCATCTGTAAAACAGTGGAATTGATAACTGTCATTGTCATACGTGGAATAGCCCGGAGCTAAATGTGTGAACTTGATACAATACCGGGCTCAGAAGAAGCCCTTTAATTAATATTGTTATTAGAAATAACAGAGCATATTTTTTCTCTTCCACATTGTAGACATTTAAATGGAGAACATGGAAAGGAAGGAAGGATGCAAAAGGACCCAGGGGTGGTGCCTCACCCTGTCCCCTACCACCTAGCCCCCAAGAGGTCCCTTTTGTGACTTCCTTGGACAATTCCACGTGTCAGGCAGACTAGAAATGCTAGGGAGGTAATGGTCCCGGGTTGAGCACCCTTCAACCAATTAGGGACAGGAGCTGGTGGTATACACCCCGCCCCAATCCTCGGCCCTCGGGGAGGCAATTCTGAGCTGTGTCTTGCACATCCCAGCAGGGCAGCCTGGATGCCCAGAGCAGTGGCCCAACCATTCTGCACCTTTGCCTGCCTTCCTCTCCTCCTGGTCATGACTCCACTCCCCAGCCATGATTCCTGGGGTCACCTCCCGGCTAAACGATTTGCACCCAAATCCTTGTCTTGGGGTCCACTTTTGGGAATACTCAAAGATAAAGGATGGAAAGGTCTGGCAGAAGGCGCCACGCCACTGCCTCGTCTCTTTTCTGCTGACTTTTCCTCTGCTCTTTGCTGACCCTTGAAAGGCTTGGGAGTTTGGGTGTTGGAACCAGACTGCTTTGACTCCAGTCTCGGCTCTCCTACTTCCTGCCAAGCGACCTGCCTCAGTTTCCTCATCTGAAAAATAGGGATTATGCCCGCACCTCATTTAATGGGGGATTATATAGCTCAATGCACGGGAAGCACTCAGAGCAGTGGCCACTGGTGTTGTCGTTATCATTTGAAATGCTGAACTGCTACTCCGGGCCTCAGATTTACCATCTATAAAATGGAATGTCCCATCCTAGTGCCAGCTCCACCTCCAGGCGGTTACTGTGAATTTCCTTCATTATTTACATGTTTATGGCTCACCTGTGTTTGGCAATGGATTCCCAATGTTTCATAGCATCTAGCAAGGCAACATAAATTAGAAGCGGAAAACAAAGGTTGGGACATAGAACGGACGTAGGAATGAGGATAAAAGATATATGACTGGCTGCAATATAAGCTCTGTTCCCCGCCAAGTTTGGCTCCGGGTAAAATTTCCTGTAGGTGTACACGCTGAGCCTTTCAGAATCACTGGGCCCCGGGTATGAACAAGTGTGCGGAGAAATCTCCCATTTAAAGGGAAGCGTCCGTCTTTTCCATTGGATCCTAGAGGGAAGACAGTCTCCTATTCCTCAGGTTTCCAGTCATGTCCTTGTCATATTTCCGGGCATTCAATAGTCGTCTGTGCTTCTAGAAAATGAACTCTTTCGCGGAGCACCAACCAATCCTGGGAGTCTTGCACAGCGAGTCACTTCATTGCTCTGGGCCTCTGTTGAGAGGACTAAACTAGATGCTCTCCACGGGGAGACCTTTCCAACCATTACTGTGGTTCGTGGATTGACCGCTGTTCACAGCTCTTCAGCTGCTCGACTCTCGACAGGGTGGCCATCACAGCCCACCTGAAGGGTGGCGAAAAAATCATTCTCTGGGTTGAAGTTACTGTGGTCAGAGCAATAATACTAATTAAATCAGAGGCTGAACATAGCGACCCTTGGGCAGCAGCACAGGGCCCACTGAAATAACGTCTTACTGGCTAACTCTTAGAGGTCTTCCCTTCCTTGCTCATTACTTCTCCCCTGGATTGCCTTCATTTCCTCGCTAAGACTAATTGAGATGCAGCGTAGCGCTTCCAAGCACAAGGCCCAAGTCAGGTCCCTGAACTTTGCTCCAGGCCTCAGCGTCCTGATCTGTAAAATGGGACAATCATAATAGCGCTCACCTCCAAGGATTGTCGTGATGATTAAAAGAGTTAATACACATAAATTCTTCGGAACAGCCCCTGTCACAGGGTGCATTAGTTTACTGGGGCTGCTGTAACAAAGGCCCACACAGTGGGCGGGTTAACAACAGACATTTATGGTCTCACGGTTCTGGAAGCCGGAAGTCCGAGGTCAAGGTGTCGGAAGGGGTGGTTCCTTCTGAGGGCTGTGGGGGAGGAATCTATTCCAGGCCCCTCCCCTTGCTTCTGGAGGTTTGCTGGCATCTTTGGAATTTTCCAGCATCATCCCAGTGTCTACCTTCATCCTCACATGGGCTTCGTCCTGTGGCCTGTCTCTGTCCCAATTTCCCCTTTTTATAAGGACACCAGTCATACTGGGTTAGGACTCACTCCAATGACCTTATTTTGACTTGATCACCATCGTAAAGACCCTATTTCCAAATAAGGTCATATTCTGAGGTACTGGGGGTTACAACCTCAACATAGCTTTGCCGGTGGGGGGCACAATTCAATCCATAACCCATGGTAGGAATTATTTGTTTGTTATGATGAGGATCAGGAAGAGGAGGAAGACAGTGACAAACATAGATAAATACCACAGGGTTGGTGTTATTTATTTGTGCCTTCACCAAAGTCATTCGCGCTTGTCCATGAGAACTGGTGAATCAATTCTCTTCCTAAATGGGTATTTCTTTTTGTTATGGAAACCCTTTTTACTATGTTTTAAGCAGCTCGAGGGCGTGGACCATTTCTTCCAGTTCTTGAGGCTCCCTCCACAGAGCTCACATGTAGGACCTTCCACGAAGTAGGGTCTTGATGACCTTGATCGGCATCATGTCGTTCAAGGACCCTTCATGACAGCCCTCTCTCTTGGAGCCATTTCTGATCCTGTGCTTCTGGAGGCTTCTCTGAGGCTCAAGGGGACTCTGCTGAACCTTCAGTTTTCAGAAACACGCGTTTCTGTTACTACTTTTGTGGTTAATTGCCACCACCCACCTCGATGAATTTTTAATGTTTAAAGTCAGATGTAGCATTTTACAAATCTTTTACAATTCGCAGATGGTAGCTGCATGCGCACAACTGAGTGCTGTCTACACTGACGATCATTTGAAATACACTGTGTATTTACACTCTAGCCAAATGTGTCCTTTGTCACGGTCGGCTCACTCTCTTTCCTTAGATCTGAAATGACCAATTTCCATGTGTGCTGAATCTCAGTTATCTGCCTTTATGTATTTTTGTCTTTTTCTGAATGATTCTGAGCCATTTGAACATTCGTTCAATGGATATTGCAACGAATAAGGAAAGTAAATACCTTACTCTCCTTGTGGAGTTTGTTTCAAAAGAGGGGAAGAAAAAGAAAACATGATTGTCCATAAAATCTAGAAATACGGATAATATTATTTTTCAACAGATTGACGTTCTGGATGACATTATGCATACTTGCCTATGTTGTCACACTTTATGGACAAAAAGGCATCACAGGAAGGAGAGATTATGTGGTATTTTTTAAAAATCACGTGAGGGGCCAGCCCAGTGGCACAGTGCTTAAGTCCGCACGTTCTGCTTTGGAGACCCAGAGTTCGCTGGTTCAGATCCCGATGCAGACATGGCACTCCTTGGCAAGCCATGCTGTGGCAGGCGTCCCACATATAAAGTAGAGGAAGATGGGCACAGATGTTAGCTCAGGGCCAGTCTTCCTCAGCAAAAAGAGGAGGATTGACAGCAGATGTTAGCTCAGGGCCAGTCTTCCTCAGCAAAAAAGAGGAGGAGTGGCAGCAGCGGGCTAATCTTCCTCAAAAAAAAAATAAGTAAATAAAATCATGTGAACTCATTACTTGTAATCACACATCCTACTCCTGAGAAACTCTCTTTAGCATGAACTTTGGGGTTCACTCCAGATTTATCCATTGGAAGTAGAATGTGGTGGGAGAAGTATATAAAAGGTAGAGAAGTATGAAATGGTGGAGAATTACAGAGTGATGGAACCAGAGGCCCCTTAGGCCCGGAACTGTCTGGAAGCTGAGCAGCCCCACCTGAAGAGCATAGCCTCTGCCCCTACAACGTGGCCCAGGCCTGAAGCATCTGGGACTTTCTCTATGGGCATCACAGTGTCTGTGCCCTTGGGAGAGGCTGGCGTGGGTAAGACAGAGGCCAGCAGGCTGGATGAGCCCTGATTCCCTTCTGCAAGACTCATAGGAAGTGGCAGCAAGGAGCAGTCATTGCTTGGCGTTGCCAAATGTGCTCCAAATTTTGAAACAGCACGTGCCTCCAGAGAGGTCAGGTGGTCACCAGGCCCCAACCTAAGGACCTCGCAGGAGTGATGGTGCTCCCAGGCCCACGTCCTGCCAGGTGTTCTGCCTTCACAAGTGCCCCTGCCCACTGTATGCCCCAGCACCCACAAAGATGGGGTGCCCGGTCATCGAGACGCAAGGAGTACAGGCCAGCTGTAAGAGTCAGCTAAATCCAGAGTCAGAGGGAGCAGTCCACACAAGACTGCCCTCACTTCTGACACCAATCGCAACTGTGAGAGGCTCCCCAAAACCACCCTCGAGTTTGGTAATTTGCCAGAAGGACTCACAGCGCTCCCTGAAAGCTGTTATATTCACAATTATGGTTTATTACGGCAAAGGAGACAGATTAAAGTCAGCCAAGGGAATCGGCGCATGGACAGGGTCCAGGAGGGTTTTGGCCATGGAGCTTCTGCTGTCGCCTCCCTGTGGAGTCATGGGCGGTGTTACCTCCTCCTGGCCATGACATATGACAACATGCATGGTGTACTGCCAACCAGGGGGGCTCACCTGCACTCCAGTGTCCAGGGTTTTTACTGGGGCTCCATCACACACTGCCTGGTGGCTGACCTTTGCTCTCCAGCCCCTTCTGGAAGGAACTGATGCCATCTGGCTCAAAGCCCTGACAAAGACTCTCCTTGACCAAACTTGAGTCAGGCTCCTCTGAGCCCTCTTCTCGACTAGGACTCAAACTTGTCCTGTGAGTACTGCAAACTTTCAGCACAATTATATCCACTCCCCACGCCAAGAGACTTGAGCAAACACTCACCTGGTTTCTAACAGCTCCAGGCCATGTCCCTGGTATGACTAAGGTCCCCCCACCACAGTTCCTGCCTGGGAAAGCTCAAGACTCCAAAAGAACTTACTGCTTGAGGTGCACACTGGCCCAACACCTTCTTTGCCTAACAGCGCTTGTGAAACAGCCCCCATTCGCTTTTTGTCATTTTCCACACCCCTGACTCTGCCTGAGGCCCTGCTCATCCCTCCCCGCTTCTCCCTCATTCTTCCTTTAAAACGCCCTGTCACCTCTGCACAGATTGGAATTGAGCTCAATTCATACAGAAGCCCCTCCCGCAACAGTCTGAATAAAATGTGTCTTGCCGCCTGTAACAGATGTACAGCTCTGCTTCCCTTCGGCATAAATCACCATAAACAGCATCGTTAAACTGTCCAGAGGCCAGAGCCCCAGCAAAGAAAGACACTTCTACAGACAAGACCTTCCAGGAGCCTTGAGATGACCTCCCAATAGCCAGGGGCAAGGATAAGGTTAATTCTTCAGTCACATGAGGGCAGAGCTCCGGGCTCCAGCCTAGGCAGAGGAGCAGCCCAGAGAGCTATGGCGATGTGCGCTTCCTGACCCAGCTGGCCCTGGGAGGCGGCGACAGCAAGAGGAGCCTGTGGCTTGGGGGCAGTAGGAGCCACTAAGGAGGCAGCAGAGTGTGGCCACGGGCCTCAACATCCTCCTGCTGCAGCCAGCAAAGAATGGGGTCTCCCACTGGGGACCGGAAGAGTCCGGGGTGCTTCAAGGACAGCCAGGCACCACGGATTGGGTTTATTTTTGGTGCTTCCTGGGAGAAAACACTTTTTAGTATTATTATTATTGTGGTAAGAACACTTAATATGAGATCTACCTTCTTAAGAAATTTATGTGTTCAATACAATATTAACTATGGGCACGATGTTGTACGGCAGATCTCTAGAACTTATCTTGCAAATCCCTTTAAAGATGAAAAAACTGATGTCCAGAGAGCGCAGTTGATCTGCTCAAGACAGGAGAGTAAATAGACAGTCACATAGACACAGAGATAAATGTGGACACCTCTAGGGTGCAGAGAATTGCCTGCTGTACCTTATTCCACGCATTCCTTATAAATCCTTCGTGCCGCACTTAGGGACACGATCTTATTACCACTGTAGCGGAGGAAACCTGGGCTCCGAGACACAACGAGGCTCGTCTGAGATCACACAGCTTATACGCGCAGCTGAGCTGGGACTGGAGCCCAGGTCTTTTGTGGGTTGCTTGGCACCGCCTACGTACTGAATCGTGCCTGCTCCCGAGTGCATTATGGAGGACGACGGTGCACCTGCAGCCCCTGCCCAGCAGAGTTGTCATTCACGCCCAAACACAGGGTTGCAGCGATTCCCATGTGTCCCTCCGCTGGAGTTGGTTGGATTTTAGGTTGAAAATAAACTCGCTGTCTTGAACAAGAAACTTGTCAAACTGTTTTGCCAAAAAGAGGTTCGGATCCAAATCGTTTCCCTAGTGATGGGTGTGTGGTGACGTCAGAGCGTGACTTGTAAGACAGTAACAATGAGTGCCCTGCACAGTCTTGTTTCCATGTTAGTGTTTACCGTCTCGTTTATTTGTTTCTTGTCCCCCTTCACTGGAAGGTCAGCATCAAAGGTGTGTTATATTAACGATATCCCGCTCTGGAGAACAGACATACAAAGGACCCTTGATGAGAAACGTGCTTAAGCTCCAGCCACAGTCCCAGTGTTTGAAAAGAACTGATAAAATTTGATCCTGATTGAACTGGTCCAAATCCTGAATATAACCGAATCTTTCCTCATTCACTCTTGACTTGGACAACGTTTAACTTGGCTGCTTATGATAATGTTTGTTTTAATGTGGGTTCCACTGGATCCTTGTTAACAGGTTTTGGTTTTGTGGACTGACTTTCTTCATTGAAAACACTGCTCTCTTTCCTGCTGACATGGAGCCTCCCACTCATTTTCCGCCCTCTGCTCTGCTGCTCTGGTATTTACCCCGGGACCTTTGTCCCCTCTGACTTGCCTTCCTCTGGTGACACCTACAGGCAGCTGCAGGATTGATGCCCAGAAACAGAATTAGACGGAGTCTGGAGAACTCAGGGCTCCTCCGGAAATAAATGTTCTGGTGCATGCACACACAGAAAAATGTTTTTCAGAAATTTTATATTTACTTATTGTCAAGAGCCTTAAGACTTTTATAGTAGGGAAGGGAAACCAAAAATTTCCCTTCCAAGAACTTACAATTAAAAAAAAAATTGTGAGGACCTCCTCGGCATCTGGCCAAGATGGAATAACAGGCACTCCATTAACCCTCCTGCCTTAAGCACCTACAACACTGGACAAAGCGTTTGAAACAGTAGTTTTTAGACACTAGATGTCAGGCAGCACAGGACCATGATCCCTGATGAAGGTGACACAAATGAGGCAAAGAGTTTCCAGGTGGCAGTGCAAAGAGGGGGACCCAGGCAGAGCCCAGGAGTCTCCCCGAGTTGAGAGTTTGGGGAGGCCAAAGCAGCTTGAGTTTGAGGGCGGAGTACCAGACAGGAGAGGATGCTGAGAGAGCCAGATCTGGAGATTTGCAAAGGAGCCCTCTTGAGTCTGCAGCTGAGTATCATCAGTGCACGCATGTGAGGAAACAACCTGGGGCCAGGGAGAAAAAGCATGTCAAATAAGCAGGCAGAAGCCTGCAGGTTATTGGAATACTTGTGTTCCCAGCAGACAGAGTGAAAAACTGCATAACACATGGAGCATCGAGTCAAGTGCTCAGAGGGCGGGCAAAATTGGCCCTATAGGACGAAAGACTGTTCTGGTTCCACCCAACAAAGCTTAAAAGCAAGCCTCAAAAGGATCTGACTGTTTCCAAGCCACGTAACTACATCCCAGAACCAAGCTCAAGAATATGTATTTTTTTTAAACAGAAGACTATTCAGCACCCAGGCAGGTAAAATTCACAATATCTGGCATCTGATCAAAAATGACCAGAAGTGCAAAGAAGCAAGCACTACATCCCATAATGAGAGAAAAATCAATCATGCGAAATGATACAGATACAGTTAATAGGTAAAGACATTAAAATAGTTACTACAGCTACGTTTGATGTGGTCAAGAAGGTAGAGGAAAACATGAGCATGTTAAGAGGAAGCATGAAAGATGTACAAAAGACACGAACTCTATTTCTAAAGATGACAAACAGACTGGGTGAAATTGGCAGATTAGACACTGTAGAGGATAAGGCTAATAAACTTGAAAACACAGCGATGGAAAAAGTGCAGACTAAAACACAGAGAGAAAAAATTATGGGAACAAAAAAAGAACAGACATCAGTGAGCTACGGGACAACATCAAGCAGCCTAATATATGTGTAATCAGAGTCTAAGAAGATAGGAAAGAGGAGGGGAAAAATTTTGAAGAAATAATGGCCAAGAAATTTTCCACATTTGATGAAAACTATATACTCACAGGCCCAAGAAGCTCAACGAATCTCCAGAAAAAATAAGAGGAAGAAAAAGAAGGAAGAGGAGGAGGAGGGAAAAGAGGAGAGAATGACAACACCAAGGCATACTATAATGAAACTGTTTAAAACCAGCGATAAAGAGAAAATCTTAAAAGCAGTAGAGAAGAGAGGGACAGTATGTTCAGAGGAACAAAGATAAGATTGACATCAGACTTCTTATCAGAAACAGTGCAAGCGAAGAGGCAGATGAGCAATATTCTTCAAATACTGCAAGGAAAAAACCCAAACAATTGTGGATGGACACCAAGGGTTTGTTTCTCTCGGCAAATGGAAATCACCTAAATGTCCAGCGTGAGGGGATTGGTCCATTGAAGGGCCACGCAAAATAAAAGTATAGTCTACAAATATATTTAGTGAAATATAGTCTACAAGTGTATTTAGTGATATGGAAAAATATCCACCATATACTGCAAAGTGAGAAAAGCACTATACAAAACATCTTTTATAAATTAAAATGTATATATTTAAGTACATAGCATGTCAGTTTTAGAGATTTGACCTTACACAATTGTAAGAGCTGGCTACACGGTATGTGTGAGACTTCTGTTTCTGTGTGTAGTGCTGGAGCCAGAGGTCAGCAGGGCAGCTGGTGGGAAGAGAAAATGGACATGAACTGGGGGAAGAAAGAGAAACTGGGACCTTTGAGGATGACTGGGACCCACGTCAGACTCGCGCTCCCCCAGACTTCCATGACTCTGAGCCTTTGCTTATGCTGTTCCAAGAAACATGGATATGGACATCTAAGAAGAAAGGATGTCCAAATGGTTAATTAACATTGAAAAGGTAGTCAACTTCATTAGTCATCACGAAAATGCAAATTAAAAGCACAATGAGATACTTATACACACACACACATTACACACAAATTACAGCAGAAAGGCAAAAATTCAAAATACTGACAATTCCGAGGGGTTGGTGAGTCTGTGAAGCAAATGGAACTCTCATACCTTGCTGGTAATTGTGCAAATTACTACAACCACTTCAGAAAACAGTTTGGGGGCCAGCCCGGTGGGGCAGCGGTTAAGTGCGCGTGTTCGGCTTTGGTGGCCCAGGGTTCGCCGGTTCGGATCCCGGGTGCGGACATGGCACCACTTGGTAAGCCATGCTGTGTAGGCATCCCACATATAAAGCAGAGGAAAATGGGCACAGATGTTAGCACAGGGCCAGTCTTCCTCAGCAAAAAGAGGAGGGTTGGCAGCAGGTGTTAGCTCAGGGTTAATCTTCCTCAAAAAACAAAACAAAACAAAACAGTTTGATGTTATCTACTGAAGTTGAACACTGGCATATTCTATGACCCTATAACTCCATTCGTGGGTGTATACCTGACAGAAATGTGTACATACGTGCAACAAAATATATGTATAAGATGTTCACAGAAGCATTTGTAATAATCCCAACTAGAAACAACGCAAATTACCATCAACAATAGGATGATTAAATATATTGTGGAATACTAGAACAGAGATGAAGATAAGTGAATGGCTCCTACGTGAAAAGATGTGGGTAGATCTCACGTATAATATTGAGTATAATACTGAGTAGCCGGAGCCACAAATAGAAAAGTACATATATAAAAACACATCCTATACATTCCATTTACACGAAGTTCAAGAACTAACCTATGATGTTGGATGGGAGGACCGTGGTTATCTTGGGGAGGAGGGAGAGATTGGGAGTGTTTCCTGTGCTGGTAGGTTACATAGATGTGACTAACTTCATTTGTTGTGCACACGAATTATACACTTCATGTATGCGTGGATGTTATATTTGAACATAAAATTTTCTGTCAAAATGAAATAAAGATAGTACTGGGTATAAAAGTAACTTTAAAGGCCTAAAACGTCTTTAACGGCTCCTGAGGCAGGCTAAAAATGGCCACCAATTCTTTGTATCTTCTACACACACAGTGGAGGCTGGATCAGCTCGTGACTTGCTTTGCCCAACAGAAGGCGGTAGAAATGGTGCTGCATGAGTTCCAAATACGGGCCTCAAGAGGTCTTACAGCTTCTCTCCCATCCTCTTGGAGTCTGGAGACTGCCATGCCGTGAAGAAACCCAGTTTAGCCTCCTTAAGAATGAGAGGCCGTTTGAGAAGAGACCCAGCCATTGTAGCTGTCCCAGGTCCCAGAAGTCCCGGCTGAGGCTCCAGACGTGAGGGTGTTCAGTTGACACCGCGTGGAGCACCGATGAGCCGTCCAGCTGAGCTCAGCCCGAATTGCTGACCCATAGAATTGTTAGCAAATAAAACAGTTGTTGTTTGAAGCTACTAAGTTTTGGACTGGTTTTCTAAGTAGCCTTAGAAAACTGACAGGATCGCCCATTGCAGTTAGAATAAGATGCACTTAGGATGTTCGCACACCCTGTTTCTTCTGTCTGAACAAGTCCCCCACAGCACTCCACACCCCAACACTCTCCCACCCCAACACCTTTACCTGTCCAACCCCCTGCACATTTTTCAGATCTCAGGTTAGATGTCACCTCCTCAATGAAGACATTTCTGAACCCCAACTCTTATTTCTATCCTACCAACATCTTCTTCTTCTTTGTGTCACTTGTCATATTTATTCATAGAATTAACAGTTAAACGTCTATCTCCCCACCCATCCATTAAGCTCCAGGAAAACAGGGTCCTTGTCTGTTTTGTTTCCCACTGTATCCCCACCACCTAGGAAAGAGTGTGTTGCACGTGGTTGGTGCTCAACACACACTTTTGAATGAATGAATGTTAAATATCTTGAAGAAGAGTGCAACTCTTAGGGAGCCCTTCATTGTGCTAATCAAGTAGGATAATGATTTTGTCTTCATCTTGGGTTTTTTTAATTGTGTTGAAATACACATAAAATTTATGATCTCAACCATTTTTAAGTGTGCAGTTCAGTGGTAATAAATACATTCACATTGTTACGCAGCCATGACCACCATCCATCTCCATAACGCTTCATTTCGTAAATCTGAAACTCCTTACCTATTAAACAAGAATTCTCCAGTATGCCCTCCCTCCAACTCCGGGCAACCACCATTCTACTTTCTGACTCTATGACTTTTTACTCCTCTAACTACCTCTCATATAAGTGGAATAATACAGTATTTGTCTTTTTGTGACTGGCTTCTTTCACTTAGCACAATGTCCTCAAGTTTCATCTATGTGGTAGCATGTTTCAGAATTCCCTCCCTGTTTAAGCTGCATAATATTCTATTGTATGTATATACCACATTTTTCTTATTCATTCATTGGTCAATGGACACTTGGGTTGCTTCCATCTCTTGGCTGTTGTGATAATGCTGCTATGAACACGGGTGTGCAAATATCTCTGTGAGACCCTGCTTCATCTTGGTTTTATTCTGTTAGGAACTACTGCAACATGAGGTCAGAGAAATAGGACATTCACGAGAGTTTAATTTCAGTTGAGAAAGTATGACCTGTTTATTTCTAAATTCAGTTTAGAAGAGGATCTTATGATGTGTTTTTAAACTTAATCTCGTAAACTTCCAAATATACACAAAGGTAGAGAGAATAATAATGATGCATTATTGCATTCATCACCCATAAATATTTTTCTGGTAATGTTCCATCTATTTCCAGCCTCCTTCCCTTTTTTTGCTAGATAATAATGCAAATCCAAGACAGAATGTCATTTCACCTGTAAATGCTTCAGTATGCATATGATGTGTTCTTTTAATAACACCCAACATCCTTAGAAATTCTTGAATATAAATAAGGAAAGCCTAGTGTTAATTATATAAAAAATTGTAGCCCTGCAATTTTGCCCAAATACATATAATATTTGTGAATATTCTTTCAACTACCCTGCAGTTATGGGACTGAAGCAATTAAAATCTCTCTCCAAACGGAGAACAAAAAATAGACAACGATACTATTCTTAGAAGATTGGCATATTTGCCTCACATCTAGATGTGCATTTCATTTTGTGTTCCACAACTGAATAAAAGAACTAAGGATTTCAGTATTTTCACTATTTACTTAAATAGACAGCGAAACTCACCTTCTCTAAAAGCACAAGATACGTGCTGCCCGAATGCTGAACACGGGCTCCTAGGACACTGCTGAATAGGTTTTACTTCCCGAATTTAATTTTCTTCTGTTGCAGAAAGTGATTCATGTGTATTTTAAAAAATTGCGTTGGCCCGACAAGCCATGGGAACGGTGTTGCCACCATCAACCATTCTCATGATCTTCTAAAAAGCACTGGCTTTCAGGCCAAGTTGGGGATTGGCACGCTCTCCATCTAATTAGTCAGGGTTCTCCCTTCTCCTCTGTGTCCTATGACATTCATGCCGCTTGGCATCGCCGTCTTTCATTTGGGGCAAAATTGAGAATCATTAGCAAAAGCTTAACTCCCTTAAGAAGCAAAACTAGCAAGAAAATTCATTGTGTCCCGGTTTTCTAGACAGCTTCCTCCAAGATCGCACCTGGGTGCTTAATAATTTAGGCTTTTGGACAAAGTTCTCTTTAGAATAGGTCAAAAACATGAATAATTCAGGCATTTGCAAATCATACCGCTCAGTTGTGCTGACACTGGCCAGAAAACACCCGAAGCAGTTACCAAGAGGCTCAAGGTGACTAGATCAGGTGACTGGGTCACGATGACACCAAATTTGGTTAATGGGAATCCCAGGTCAGATCCAGTGGTATCAGACTACAGACACCGCCTGTGACATTTGGCAGGTCGTTGGAGTCTGAAATGTCTCATGAAGCAAAAATTCCTGCCTGGAAACCATATTCCACACCTTCAGTCCTTTCTCTCTCTCACTTCCTCAGATCACTCTTTTACTCCTCAAACCCCAGCGCATCTTGATTCTCAGCAGATGACCTTGCTTCCTCCTTAACTGAGAAAATAGAAAAAACCAGAAGAGAGCCTTTTGCCCCCTACATCCCATTTACCCACTACAGCATCTGCAACCCACATACCTGCCTTCTTGTCTTATCTAGAAGATGAACCAGCCATGTTGTATCTAAGTCATCTCTTCTGTGTGTACACTGGACCCCATACCCTCTCGCTCACTCAAGGACGTCACTCCACTTACTCGCCCCTTCCTCTCCTCCGTCATCAATTTTTCAATGCTTAATGAGTCTTTCTCATCAGCATACAAACATGGTTTTTTGATCCTAACTTTAAAACTAATTCTCAATATGGATGGCAAACAAGCTGACTTAGTCCATTTGGGCTTCTGTAACAGAATACCATAGATTGGGTGGTTTAAGCAACACACATTTATTTCTCACAGTTCTGGAGGCTGGAAGTCCAAGATCAAGGTACCCAGAAGATTCTAGGTCTGGTGAGAACCCCCTTCCTGGATCATAGCTGGTGCCTTCTTGCTGTGTCCTCAACATGGCAGAATAGAAGAAGGGAGCTCACCAGGGTCTCTTTCATAAGGGCACTAATCCCATTCAGGAGGCTTCACCCTCATGACCTAATCACCTTCCAAGGGCCCCATCTCCAAATACCATCACACTGGGGATTAGGTTTCAACATGTGAATTTGGAGGAGCTACAAACATTCATTCCATAGCACAAGCACATGAAAAGATGCTTAACATCATTAGTCATTAGGGAAATGCAGATTAAAACCCCAATAAGATGTCACTGAACACCAATGCAAAGGTCCCAAATTTTTAAAAACCAACCATGCCAAATGTCAATGAGGGCGTGGAGGAACTGGAACTCTCATTCACTGCTGAACTCTCTTTCTCTGAGCAAACAGGAAGGTGTTGTCCAAGTTGTCTTGGGCCCTCAGGTTGCATATTTGACAGTGCTGTCTTCGTAGTTGGTTGGAAGGGTCAAGTTGGTTGGATGGAAAATAGAGAAGCTGACGAACTCTCCTCCATGGGGCATTGGGAGGGTGAAACGGTTGATGAAAAATGTAGGTTACGACAATGCTACCACATGGAGGTTTGGTGGACAGTGGAGATCATGACACTTTCCCCTTGAGTGTGTGGGAGGGTGAGGAGGATTGAGGGAAAATGGAGATCACAGCCACGCCTCTCCCCACACGGCCAGGGAGTGGCAGTAGTGGAGAGCATGTGATGACTTGACCCCACAGGGCCCTGGATGGGGTCTAAACGGGACCATATTGACCTACTTGGAATGTAAGGGTTGGGAGAGCAGAAAGGAGGGCTGTCTACACTGAGGCTTGAAAGATCAGCAGGACTTTTCACCGGGCCAGACACAGAAAGGCCTGTGATACCAAGGAGAGCCCCGCCTATGCCCTGGTGTGATTGGCCCTTGAGGTTGCCCATCCCAGCTGAACCCCAGAGCCCTCACCTCAACCTCTCCAGTGCTGCCCAGCGACCCCAAGTCTTTCTCCTAGGATCTACCCATGCCGGCAGCATCTAGAGACCACCTACCAACCCCTGATGTCTCCCCCACCCACTGTCTAGCTGTGGTCAAGCCATCTGAGGAAGAGCTGAGATCCTCATGGTGCCCCTGGATCTGCATCTACTCAGACTCTGCCCATGGTCTGTCCCACTTAGGAACTTCTTCCTTGCTTCGAGGTCCTCCCCATTGGCCCTCAGTCACCTCTGCCCGCCTCAGGCTCTCAGCACCCACCATAATTGCCCTGCTTGCAGCCTCACCTAATAACCTCACCCATCCAGGGCCCAGCCCCACAGCATCTCCAGCCTGTGTCTGCTTGGGGACGGAAAGGGCGTCTCCAGACGGCAGACGGGAAAGTGCCATCGCTGTGTGTCTTCTGAGCCCCTGCTGGACACTGGACAGGCTGGTGGACTGTCCCGTGACCTCTTTTATCAGCCACTTCCAAGAATGGAAAGTGAAAGAATTTCCTCAAGCTAGCAAGGACCAGAGCAGAGGGAATCCGGAGTTACTCGTGTATCCACCTTGGGGCTGTGATGGGCAAGAAGGTGGCCCATGGTAGGCGGGAGCCAAGCAGTTACATGCTCTCCACGGGGCTCTCCCCACGGCCTGGGGGCTGGGTCTCTCATCATGCCCACTTGGTCACTGCCTGCAATTATCCGGTGAGAAATGGCTTGGGCAGAAGGTCCGTGCTAGGGCCTTCTGACCGAGGCCAACATTCTCGCTCAGCCCTGCCTGTGCTGACAAGGAGCATCTGACCTCACACAACAGAAACACATGGCTCGTGAGGCCGTGACTCGGAATGTGTGACCTTCCATGCCAGGACTGGGGACACAGAGGGGACACAAACGGGGCTGCCTGCTTTCAGGTTGCTCAGCGTCATGGGGAAGGGAGACCCACAAACTTGTATGTGATGACATTTGTGATAGGACAGTGAAGAAGAAGTCAGGGGGTCTGAGCTAGTGGGGGGCCAGGATGGCACCCTGGAAGAATGATCAAGAGTAGAAGATGGCAGGACTAGCCAGGAGGCCGACACTCCAGGGCGAGGGAGGAGCACCAGCAGAGGCCCTGGGGCGTGAAGGAGATGGGCCAGTTCTGGGAGCTGGGAAAAAGTCACTGCAGCCGAAAAGGAAGGACTTCAGAAGCTGTGAGCGTGGGCAGGTGCGGAGCCCCATTCCTGGGACCGCAGCAGTGAATTGGGAGATGCAGGCCAGGTCGAGCCCTTCCCTGGGGGGCTGTGGAGTGGAGAAGGAACCCTGGATCAGTTGGGGATCCGCGCAACTGCCTATAACAAAATGCCAACATAACAATGACTGGGGAAAAGAAAGTGAAGTTCCTCTCTCACATGTGAAGAGGTCTGGGTTCTCCACGCCATGGTTAGGGCCCTGTCTCCATCTTTCCGCTCCTCCACCCTCCCATGGCTTCCATCCTCAAGGCGCCATCTGAAGGGGTCTGGCCATCACGTGTGCCTTCCACACCTGCAGGAGGAAGAAGAGACGGCAGCGAAGGGGCTGCTGCCTCCCTTCCAGATCCTCCTCAGAAATCCCCCACAGCCTTTCTACTCCAAGCTTAGGCGCATGACCACACCAGGGCTCAAGAGAGCCAAGAGACTAGTCTTCTTAGGATGGGCACCTGGCTCTGCAAGGAATAGGAAGGAGAGAGTGTGTGCATTAAGATGACAGGAGCCGCCTGAACAAGTGCCAACACCTTGCTGGCTTATCCCACGACAAGCTCATCTGGTAGTTTCTAGAATTCCTGGTCTGTAGGCAGGCCCCCTGCTCCAGGGATGGGGGGAAACACAGACCCTCCATCTTCAGGATCCACCTGCCCTGGGCCAGGCCTAGACTTGTCCTCTGATTTGTTTCACAGTGTTGATCACAAGGAGCACACTGGGTCTTTCAGATTCTCGAACTTTCTTTGTTTTTTGCTTGTTTTGTTTTATTCTACACTATAAAGATATTAGTCTGGGTGAAGGGCTGTGCTCTGTTGATAGTCAAGACTGTCAAGCATTCATTATACACTTTTATTCACTGCACATGTTTAGCACTGGCCATGAGGTAAGCAAGATGCTAGGACCCTGGAGGATACGAAGGGAATGACATATGACTTTGACCTACAAATCTGGGTAGGTAGAAAGTGGAACCAGCACAAGAAACAGTTACAGAGATATTTAGATTATTCTGGGGCTTAAATGGATCAGCCGGGGTGTATTCAGGTTCATGTCCCAGAATTTCTGGCCCAAAGTGGCTTCAGCGCAAAAGGCTATGATCTCACCAACGAGGAGTCCAGAGTCAGGAGGCTCTGGGGTTGATTAATTCATCCTCTCAGGAGGGCAGGCCTTTCATCAGCTCCTCTGGGAGTCTCTTTATCTCTTTCCTCATGGTCTCACTTTGGCTGCTACAGCTGCCAACGTTACATACTCGCCCTCCCAGGTCAAAGGCAGTGAGCAACGACTGAGTGGAGCTCCTCCCTCTGCCTTTCTCTAGTTGGAGACATAAAACCTTCCCAGACACCACCCACCTCCTGTATCAGGCATCTGCTCAGGCCCTGTTGGCCAGAACTGGGTCAAATGTCCTCCTCACTCCTAAGCGATGCCAGCAAAGAGCAAGAGGTCCGTGATGGATTTCCTCCCGTCATGATTCATTCCCTGGAACTGGGCGTATTTCTCTGAGCCCATTGCATCAGGAGATTAGAACAATGGGGGATTAGAACAGTGTCCATTTTCTTTATTGGTATTACCCTTATTCAGTGAAGAAGAAAGCAACGACTGCTGGGGAAAATGCCAACAAGATTTGCAACAGGAGACAAGGAGGTCAAGGACCAGAAGTCCAGGTATAGAAGGGACTGTCACTGTCGATGTAGAAGTCACTGAAAATGATGACAGTTGCCAGCAGTGAGCAGGGCTGATGTCTTCAAGGACAACCACAGGGATGGGGAAGGGGCAGACGGCTGCCCAGGAGGGGTGATGGGTGCTGACCAGGAACAGTACTCCACCTTCTCAGATAGGCAGCCTACTCACTCTGTGGCCCTGGACTCTCACAGTGAGGACCCTTCCTCTTCTCGGAGTCTCACTTCCCCTGTCCTTGCTCCGGGCCACCAGCAGCCTGCCCGCTCTGCACTTGATCGCCCCTTCCCAGAGGTCCCAGCCTCAGAACTGGCTATAAGATGGGAAAGGCTGCACAGCAAAGGGTGAAGTTGCAGCCTCAGGATTCAGGCATGCTTAAGGTCACCCCGGAAACCCCAGAGTGGAGCTTCAGCGATGGGAGACCCGAGCAGGACCCATGCTGCGTGATGAACAGCTCACGCACTGCTGGCTGTCAGATCCCGGCATGTTCTGGGAGTGCTGGCGGGCTGCCTGCATGAGTGGGTCACTGCCCCCACTCCCAATTGTTCCATCTGTGAAGGGAATTCTCTGCGATGGGGGAGCTGGGTGCTGCAGAGACAAAGTGGGCACCAGTCAGGCCCATAGAGGATGAGGACTGACATCAGGGCAGTGACACAGGAGGGCCACGGTGACAGCCAAGGGCACGGCTGTGACGTCACAAGGAGGCATTGTGTCATGCGTAGGTGGTTATAAAAGCTGGGTGCCTGTCGAGGCTTCAGCAACTCCTGCTCTTCACAACATTTTCTGCCGCGTTCTGCGCCCCAGGTGACAGCGTGCCACCCACTCAGTCGTCCTGCCTCGGGGCCTCTCGCCCACATCCGGTGCTCCACCCTCATGTTTGCGTCCACCTTCACACTTCTCTGGGGTCCCATGAGTCGTCACACCTGGCACTGCAGGGGGGAGTCAGATTCGATCTGTAAAACAGATGGAAGGCCAGGAAACAGGGCAGGAAGAACAACCTGAACACAAAAGAGTGGGCCCAGACACGGGACGTCTGAGGCCAGGTGGAAATCCATCTTCCAGTGGAGCAGCCGACCAGGGGCCAACTGGGAAGGCAGTGGTTGGCGGCCAGTGCTTGGAGGCATTCAGAGCACGGTCCCTTTGAGGGGTCACTGTGCCCAGGTGCTGGTGGGCTCATGGCCTGAAGACCTTTGGCCTGGGACTGACTTCAGCCTGATGTCCTGGTGGCATATCACTTGCAGAGCTTTTTTCTTCTGGAGAGTTCTCTTGTTGAGAGGGAGCAAAGGCTACCACGCCCTAGAACAAGAAAACGCCGGAAGTTGGAAGAGCTGGCCATGCAAATCCAACTTTTTTTTGACAGACTTTGAGGGAGAGCTGAAATTGATGAAAACAGCTCTTAACACCAGCAGGGAAATTAACAAAAATCTGTCTAAAGAAGTGTGTGAGCTAAAGGATCCCCTAAAACTACGTCAAGGAGAAAATCAAAGCTGAAAAATCGGCTTGTCAATTTGTGTCACCAAAAGGACACAATTGAAAAAACTTGCCAGAGGACAGGCCTCCCTGGACATGGCACGAGATGAGGAGGGGACTGCCAGCAAGTCCCAGAGGACACCCAGGTCCTGAGTCCTGGGCTGAGCTCCTCCAGGCTAAGAACCGGTACCCACCATTGGAGGGCGGGTAGAGGTGTTAGAAGGACAAGTCAAGCCATGGTGAGTGGTGTCGTTGGCAGGCCAAGAGCTTCTACAGCAAAATTCGGGGCTTCCTGGAAGCTCTTCCCTTCCGGGCAACCTTTTCACAGTACCACGGGGTCACTTCCCCGCGCCCATCCCAGGAGGGCATACAAGGGAAGCTGGGGAAGAATGTGGGTCACCTCCTCCAATGGAGGCAACGTGAACTTCACGATGTTTGTGAGTTTTCGATAATGCTAAAGAAGTGTCCAAGATTCTAGGCTGGCCACTTCCTTGGCCGTGGGCCCCCCCAGCTCCCGGGACTGCTGGAGCTCATGTGAGGTGCGAACCCCAACAATCGGGCCCACCTGCGGCTCAGGCTGAGGTGGGGTGCAAAGCCTAGGGCTGTGGCCCAGGACGGTGCTCGAGGTACAGACATGCCTTCATTGCAACGGGGCCATAAGGGAGGAGAGCCCTCAGGAACCTGGGCCTGGGGGGAAAGTGAATTTGAGGGGTCTTGGACCATGTCTGAGCCCTTTCAAGGGCTGCTGGTTTCAGGAGCCGGCGGGGAGGGAGGTGGAGGGACCCGAGGGGAGGTGGCTCAGTGTCAATCAATGGTGTCAATCAATGATGTCAATCAATGGTGGAGCTGGTGTCAATGTGATAAATGCCAGTGTCAGACAGTGAGGATCAGAGGAGGTGCGGTTTGAGGATCGACATTTGGCGAAGGTCTCCCATCAGGCAGACACTGTGTGGGACCTGGACCCCCAGGCCGGCCCTCCCACAGGCAGAGGCAGCATTTCACACTCGTCTCCTGTCAGCTGGGAACCCCAGGTCTCCTGCACTGGGTGGAGTCTGAGAGGCAGAGGTCAGAGGGCGCAGGGTGCATTTGTGTGGTCCCAGTGCTGGGAACCTCCTCTGCTCAGCTGTTCAGACCCAGCTCACCCGCACCCTGGGTCCCAGGACACAGCATCCTCTTGAAGGCTGGAGGGGCTCTGACTCATGTTTGCGGGTGTGGTCCAGAGCTGCTCACCCCTTCTGAGCCCCCAGTTCCTTCGTCTGTAAGACGTGGAGGACTCAAGTGGGGACGGGGTGGAGTAAGCAGGAGGCAAGAGAGGGCAGGGTTGGGGAGGGGCCGTTGGACAGGGGACTGATGGAGTCCCGTGACCGGAGCGGGAGAGGGAGGGCCCACTGTGAGCTCCCTCCTCGTCCTTCCCCTTCCTTCCTGAAGGCATGACATCAGCTTCGGGAGGAGAGCACTCTGAGAGCTCGCCTTGTCTGCCGGCCTCGGGCACAGGCTGCCACAGCCCGGCACCCGCACTCCCCACACCCTTCCACTCTCCTCCACTGCTGCTCGGTACCCACAGGTCAGGGCCCTCGGGCCGTAGGAAAGCTCTGAGCTCCAGGGAACAGGAGTGGGATGGCAGGCATTAGGCAGCTATTCTGTGCCGTGTTGACAAATAGGGCATTAATAGATAGTGCTTTTCAAGGTTTCCCCTCCTGAATTTAACATCCTGTGGAAAACAGGTTGGCAGTGTCTAAAAATGTTACAACTGCCATGTGACCCAGCTATTCCACTCAGCTTCCTCCACTGAAGAATTGGGATTCCCAGGACACGCCCTCCCTCCCATCCTGTTAAAAACAGCCACTCCGGCCACCGCTACGCTTTGCACCACATTCAGCGTCATCAGTGGCCTGTCCCACATTCAAGGACTTCTTGCCAAGGAGCTCTTGAGCATTTTTCCCCAAAAATCTGTCCTTGGAGCTTTTGCTATAAACTCTGTGGTTTGTTTGACCAAGTTACCGATTTCGACCGAGGCCAAGAAATATCAGGAGAGCCCAAAACGGCTCAGGCATGTATGAAAGGCTAGAGGAGAAAAGAAACAAAATGCTTTAGAAGGCTGATTTTTTCATGAACGAGAAAGGTGAGTGTCTCCATCTCAACTTACCGATGGGCTGGAGGTGACGTTTAAAGGAGACTAAGTGAGTTAATTAAGGAGCAATCGCAACTAAACCCAACACCACGGGAGAGGGCAGCATCTCTTGCTCCCGTGTGCCCTTCTCTTCTCTGTCTGCTTCTCCCCACAATGCAGGTGCTCCTTAAATTGGGAAGACATCGCTCCAAGAATCAGATCCCTGGGAAAACCATCCAATAGGGCATTGTCATCCGAAAGTTCCAGAAACCTTGGACATCAGAGCCAGGTCCAAATCTGGGAGATTGTTCCAAGGCTTCAGAAGCTGTCACGTTCTTATCTAGACATGACCTTGAATAGATAGACGATCAGAAGATGGGGGATCCCACCCTCGTTCTGACCTTTCCAGCTGTCTGACCTTGAGAAATTCACCCAAGCTCTTAGAACACCAGTTTTCTTATTTATTCACTTGCTCAATTAATTTTTATCATGTGCCCGTTATGTGCCTAGCATTAGGAGAAAAGGTTATTAATTAATTGATTGGCCAATTAACTAAACAAATATTACTGGTGTCAAAAAATAAAAATAAATGTAAACTAAGTGTGTGTGTAGGTGTGAGATAAATAGGAAGGAGGTATATTGGTCTCTGCCCCAGGTTCCTGGCACAGAGCTCCTGAAATCCTTGTATTTCCTAAGTGATGAAAACACTGCGAGCATCTTTTGTTTCAACATTTGGGCTTTGACTCTGGTTCCTGACACAAAGATTTTAAATCTCTTGGAATTCCTGGTGACAGGAGCATCTTTTGCTCTAATGAGGCGATGCTTGGTGGGACCCTAAATGGAGACTGGTCACTAGAAAGACCAAGCCATGGTTTGAAGTTTGGAATTTTCAGCCCCACCCCCCATTCTCCAGGGAGGGGAGGGAGTGCAAATGGAGATAATAATCGATCGTGCCTACACGATAAAACTTCATAAAAATCCCCAAAGTACATAAAAATCCCAAAAGTATGGGGTTCAGAGAGCTTCCAGGAACATTTCAGTACAAATCTAAGGGCTGGCACATTCTTTCCATCTAATCTCTGAAATTTAGCTTAGTTTCCTCATCTGTAAAATGGGAGCATCGACACCTGCCTGTCAGGAATGTTCTGAACAGTGAAATATGCAAGTTCTGAACGTATGTAATAAGTGTGTAGGCTACGGATGGCTTTTTGCATGAGTGGAACAGACAGAATTTCAAAGGTGACTAACCTTTATTATTCCACATGTCTGAGTGTTGTGTTGGTGGGTCAGCAATGTTTGGATGAGTAATGAAACAAGGAAGTACATAATTCATAAACTTTTATATTTTAAATCCACAGAATTAATTTTTTCCCTTATTTTCAACAAAAAATGTATAATATTATAACAAAATTTTCATGTAATTAATGTTCTACTGCCAACAAGGATCTCAAAGACTAAAAAATAAAATGCAATTGTATTCCAAGTACGTGACATTTGAATATATTTTCATCAAACATGTATATTAAAAGTAAAACATTGTTAAATCAAAACTATTTTTTTGTTTTCACAAAATTGTTTTCCTTCTTTTTTTTTTTTTGGTGAGGAAGAGATTGACCCTGAGCTAATATCTGTTGCCAATCTTCCTCTTTTTGCTTGAGGAAAATTGTCCCTAAGCTAACATCTGTGCCTGTCTTCCTCTACTTTGTATATGGGATGCCACCACAGCATGGTGGTGTGTAGATCTGCGCCTGGGACCCAACCCCACAAATCCTGGGCCTCAGAAGCAGATTGTGCCAATTTAACCACTATGCCACCAGGCCAGCCTCTGTTTTCTTTCTAAAGTATTCAAAATCAGCTATTAAAAGGTAAAATATAAGGTATAGTTAATGAACATCAAAATTGTTAATCAAAGTGATTTCAATAACACTAAAGTGTTTAATGTTTTAAAATGTCAGTTGAATTTCATTAAACCTTATTAAATTTTTCTAAAAATAAAACAATTCACAATTCTAATATTCAACGTCCAAGCAGTTGCCCGTATAAAAATTGGTATCACACTTCTCTCTTGTTATTTCTAAACCTACATGAGTACAAATTAAGGATAACGTGAGTTGTTTAGTATTGTAAATTCTCCTTAGCCACCATGCAATTATTGTAAGTAACAAGGTAATTTGCGAATACCACTGAAGCCACAAATTAAAACACCAAGAGAAGGAAAAAGTGGAAATTCAGCATGACTGGGAAACAATCACTTTGTTATACAAGACTTTATAATAGTCAACATATCTGAAAGGATTTAATAACTTGATTTGTCTTGTTTTCTTTCATTCTCCTTTCTTTCCCACCACTCAAATTCTCCCCTTATGCCCTGTCTGTCTCTGAGGTCAGGAGTGGCACAGCCTACACATCTTCAGACACAGTCATCTTTTGTTTCGAGGGCATAGAACAAGAGACGTGAAGAAGCATTTCTCTGGGGCCTGAGCAGTGTCAGCCGTGAGAGTGGATGGTTAGTTACAGGTTGCGCTGGGTCTCAAGTGACAAGAGGGCCCTTGTGTTCTTTCATACATTCCCGCTTGCGTTTGTGACATGTGGCACTTCTATCCATGAGGCCCAGGTAAGGCTCTCCCTGCCTGCTCTAAGGGCATGCTGTTCCCCGGGCATATTAGTCGGCTCAGGCGCCATAACAAAATACCACGGATTGGGGGGCTAAACAAGAGAAATCTATTGTCTCTCAGTTCTGGAGGCTGGAAGTCCAAGATCAAGGTGTCAGCAGGGTTGTTTTCTCCTGAGGCCTCTCTCCTTGGCTCGTAGATGGCACCTTCTCCCTGTGTCTTCACACAGTCCTCCCTCTGTGCACACATATCCCCAATGTCTCTCTGTGTGTGCTAATCTCCTCTTCTTATAAGGACACCAGTCAGAGGTTAGAATTTCCACATATGAATTGCGGGGGTTGGGGGGGAGTACCTAATTCATCCCATAACGTTAGACTACTTTGATACAGCACTCCCCAAATTTTCTTCCTCTTCTCTGGCAGCTCCTCTCTGTCTTTTGTGTAGGCTCATCCTTCTCTTCCAAGAGGGCCGCAAGATTCAAGCACGAGCCCTCATTCCTGCTTACTCTACCCTCTATGCCCAGGCAAGCTGAGCCACACCCATGGCTCCAATTGCCAGCTATTCAAGAATGACTCACAGATGTGCATGTCCTGCCTGCACCACTCCTCTGAGTTCCAGATTCACACGTCCAGCTGGACATCTCCACACGGATGGCTCACTTCATACTCAGCTTGCTCCTCACCAAAGCAGGCCAGCTCCCACAAACCGGGCTGCCTTCCTGTGCGCCCTGTCTCTGTGAAAGGCATCGCCAGCCCTTCTGGGGCCATCCCCGACACCTCTATCCCTCATGCCCTGCGTCATGACCAAATTCAGTCCGCTGAATCTTCTGATTGCTCTCAAATCCATCCACTCCTCTTCACCTCTCCTCCTACCCCCTGTTCCAAGCTTTCCTCTCTCCCCGGGACAACAGTGATATTTCTCTCCCTGGTCCCCCAGCATTGTCGCTGGCCCCTGCCAATCTTTCTCCATGCAGCAGCCAGAGGGAGCTTTTGAAAATGCAAATTGAATTGAGTCACTTCCCTCCTTAGAATCTTCCAATGGATCCCTTTTGTTCTTATGGTTAAGACCCAAGTTCTTAAGATGGCCAACAAGATCCTGCAAATAATTCCTCATTTTGTAAGTATGCATTCATTAATGTTCAGTGTGATTATATTTTTGTTCTTTTTTATTTTTTTTTAAGAGTAACAGGTCCAGGCAGGAGGGCATAGGAACTTGAGAGACATCCCCAGAAATTCTGCCAAGCACACCAACCGCTGAACGCAATGTCAGATGGAACTAACCAGGCAATTGCTCATTTGCCCATTGTTTTAAACCCAGCATCTAGTGCAGCATCTGGCATGTAGAAAGCACTCAATAAATATTGGTTGAATGAACAAATATTACAAGACACTCCTGAGAACGTACCTTAAAGAAAAAATAACTAAGGATGGACCCAGAGTTAGCTACAAGGATATTCATCCCAGCACTCTTTGTAATAGTAAAGATATTAAAATAACCTAGATGTCCAATAATTAGGGATCCATGACATTAGAGCCCCCAGTACAGGAGAATTATACATAGTCATTAAAAATCGTGGTATATGGATTTGGACTTATTGCCAGGGGAAAACATTCACAATGTGTTAAGTGAAAAAGTAGGCTACTCGATCATATCCCCATTTTAATGTTTAAAATATTTTTAAAATAAATATATCAAAGGATCATGGAAATGTTAGCATCAGTCACTTCTAGTGATGAGACACATTTCATTTTTCTTCTCTTCTTCTCTCTTCTCCCTTCTCTTTCTCTTTCTCCTTCTTCTTTTTCTTTCTTTCTTTTTGGCTTATTTGCATTTCTACAATGAGTAGGTATTATTTTTTAAATAATATTTTCAAAATTATTTAACCTTCATACACACACACACACAGAGAAATACTGCCTATAAGCCAGGCTTGTGGCTGGTTCATTCATTTGTTGAATGTGCCCCAGCCTAGCTAGGTACATTGTTAGAGCTTGCAATCATAGGTGGACATGGCAGTCGAGACACAAGTCATGCTTAAGGCAAGTTATCCTAACGTTGCATCTTAAACTAAACTATGGTATCCTGTCTTGCCCTTAGAAATTTCCCCTCGGGAAGCAGGTTCAGCACACACAAGACCCTAGAACTGGAGTGAATTATGAAGGGGAACAGGGGGGTACCTGCCCCACTGCCCCCAGCTTCCCAAACAACCACCAGCTCCCCTGCTTGAAATGATGCTTCAGGACCACCCACCATGACCCTCTCCCAGGATGGTCATTGGGGGGGATCATGGTGATGATTCATTCATGCCCAAGAGTCTATTGTTCCTTGTCTAGCGGCTTGAAGGCAAACTTGAACCTCCTTCTTTCTAAGCAGGAGAAGAGCTTCTGGAAATCCAGCAGCCTGGCTGTCTTGGGAATTTTTTAGTTGGCAGCAAGGAAAATTCCAAGGGTGAGTTCTGGTCCCGCCGCCTACGTAGCTATTTGACCAAACATGGCTCTTAACCTCCCTTTTCCTCATGAGGATAATAATATTTCACAGTTGGTGCAGTGACTCAATGACACAATGACATAATATTGGTGAACCTGGCAATGCTGTACAAACTTAAGGCATGAGCACGGCCAGCTTTGTGGCTGAGCGACCTGTACAGTCCACGGGCTCTGTGCTTGGTTTAATGCTGTGCTACCTGCATATCGCAATACTTAATTTGTGAACAAGGGGACTTGCACTTTTGTTGCATCCTGGGCCCCACAGATTATGTGGCCGTTGGTAATTATGAGCCTTATTCCATTGCCATCCCCGTAGGAGATCACGAGGGATGCATTCTGTCCAACGTTTAACAAAAACTGTAAACCCAGCGATGTCCACCCTTGGGCTGTGTGCTTTGGGGACCTACCATACCTTTGTTACTCATTCATTTAGTTGTGAAACTGTCCTTTGCATTCAGCTCTGAGACATTTTAGTTTTTGTTAGCAAACAGGTGTTACTTTGCCTCCCTAAGGAGCTTGTTCTAAGCTCCCGCGTGTAAACTTCTGGAACAAATTATTGCTAAGGCTCTTCGCATGGGAAAGGAAATCCTCAGCTGGTGAAACGTCTCATTTATAAATAAATCTACTCCAGTAACTCTAGATTGCCCCCCACCCCCACCACCACCACCAGGTCACCATACAGAGCATCAGCTGGGTGTTGAAATTCAGATTTTTGTCGATTTCCTAACTTATCAGTCAAAGTTGCTTTCCTGGGGGCCTTGCCATTCCATCGCTGACATTTAAAAATCTCTGCTCTTGAGGTTCTCAAATAATTTGCATTCGTCTGTAAGGCAGTTGGGAGTTTTCTCTGGAGTTTAGAATTTGTCTTCCTCAACAGCCTCTCTTGCTGTTCCTATAACATGCTCCCCCCACTTTGGGTCAGTGTTAGGAAGCTGCCTGACTCAGAGATCTCACACGAAGCACGGCCTCTCTTGGAACAGATGGGGAACGACAAAGCACGAGGGATGTTTTTAACTATGCTGGCCATTGTTTAAATAAGACTTTAGACTCCCGCCAGCTCCACCTTATGACCGGTCACTGTCTCCCTGATGAGGCCAGGACTTCTCATCTCCACTGCTGGACCTCTTGTGCTATTAAATGCCAGGCCTGGGGGTTGAGGCCGAACAGGATACACACAGTCCCTACTTTCCAGGAGCTTCCATTTGGGGGAGGTGATGGACAATAAACAAAGAAAGAAACTAGATAATTTGAGATCATGGTAAGCGCTCTGGAGAAAAAACCCAGCGTGATGAGATTGGTGGGGTAGACAGGGAGGCCTCCCTGTGATGGGGCCGTCAGAGAGGAAAACGCTTCTCCTCTACCTCCGTATGTTCAGTGGCTGGGGCCTGCAAATTAAACTGACAGATGATAGATTAACAGGAGAAAGGTAAAATTTTATTTTACTGGCATCGGTGTTCATAGGGAAGACGTGAAGCTCAAAGAAGCGATTAGACTTGGGGCTTATATCCCATTTTAACAAAGGGTGATAAATTGTGAGAAGTGGTTAAACAGAGGAAAGGGGGTTTGGGCCTCTAGGGCAGGTAAATCACAGGAATTGACTAGGAAACATATGGGAGCACTAATGGAAGATAAGGGTTATTTCCGGAGGGTCTGTTTATGAGGACATCTTGGTATCAACTCTCACTTTCTGGTGATGAGAGTTGCTCTCCCCTTCCTGGACAGGGCAAACACCTTCACTATCATTCTATTATTTTAGGCAGGTAAGGCGAGGGCAGAGAATTCTTGCATTTGTTGCTTCTGCCGACAAAAATAATCCATAACCAATCTATAAATGAAAATTTGGGTGAGTTTATTCTGAGCTTAAATCTGAGGATTATAACCCAGGAGAGTCTTTCCACAAAGGAACAGAGCACTCCAAAGAAGCGGGGGTATACAGGGTGGTTATATACCCTCAAAGAGTATGTTTCACATATGATTGAAATGTCCCTTTTACAATAGTCACGAGACTGCTCCGTCAGCACAGTAATTGATGGAAATAGCAGGTAGGTCTTCTATGGCAGTCTGTTGTCTCCAGCTGGGTGGTCACAGGTGAGCTGGGTGGTCAAAGGTGAGTGCAGCAATCAGTTCCTAGCCTAAGGAAAGATGCTTATCCCTAAGGAAATGCCAATGTGGGGGGAAGTTGCACCTTTATCTCAAGGGCCTTTGTTCTGGCCATAGGAAATGTCTAAGCAGATATACAATGCGTGCTCAATGGCCAGTCAGGCCCTTTTGGAAAAAGATAAAGTCAGACCGAATTAGGTTTATACCAAATGGCTTCCTCGTATACTCCAATATATCCTATTGCTTGCCATTTTTATTTCTCACTTCTCAATTGCCTTCAGCCCCAAATAGTTCAAGTGACGAATTTGGGTGGCTTATTCTGATGCCCTTCAGATTCAGGATGACATCACATTCTCAGCTGTGAGGTAATCGCCCTCAGCCACCTGGTGACTCCATTTAAGCCTCTCTATTCACGGCCTGGCTATGCACACAAGAAGCACCACAGCCCAGTGTCCGGGCTGCAGCCGGCCGATGCCTGATCCCACAACCTCTACCCACCACACCTCAAGACCAAATCACAGGGCAGGACCCTCCCTCCATCCTTCTCTGCTCAACCTTTGGGGATAACAACCATTTTTTCAGTAAAACACACATGCAGAAAAGTGCCCAGGAAATTTTCATAAAGTGAGCACACCCATGTAACCAGCACCCAGATCAAGAAATAGCATTATCAACATCCCAGGACCTCCCCACCCCCAGTTGCTACCCTGCCCTCAAGGGTAAGTACTATCCTCTTCTAGCACCTTAGATAAGTTTTGCCTGGAATATCTTTGTTTTTGAAAAGGCTGTACGGCAAATAACAGCAACAGTGATGGCCACCATTGATTGCTCATTCATTTCACACGGATTACTTGTCAATAGCCCTATAGAGTAGGTTGTTTATTATCTCCACTTTAAAAGGGGCACATTGAGGCTCAGGGTAAGAGATCCGCTCAAGGTCATTCATTCCACGAGTGTATTTACTGAATAGTTACAATGTGACAAGGAAGGTGCTAGTGAGACTAGATCTAAAAGTGGCCCATATGTAAAAACAGAACTCTGACCCACTCTGCAGCAACCGGCCCAGGAAGCCAGGCTGCCATCTCTAAGTCAGGCTTGTAGGAAGTCAGACCACTATCTCTAGAAGTAATCAGGGATGCCAAACAACAACTCCGATAACACTCGGCCCCAAATGGCCAGGACTCGATTATAACTGACAGCTTCCCTAATGTTTGGCCTCGCTTCCAATTTTGGACCAACCAAGAAGACAGCAAATATGCTCCCCCAAGCAATCACAGGGGATGCCTCCTTCTAATTAACCTGCCTCCAGCTTCCCCAGGCCAGCCTCCCATCAGGGCACAGCTGAAGCCAGCCCTTCTTAAACTCTAGAGCTTTCCTGCTCTTCTGGCTGCCTTTGAGTCACTGCCAACACAAGTGGCGGTGGGCGATGCCCTCGCGGTAGGAGGCTCTGAATAAACAGCCTTTGCCTGATCTCATTTGGTTGGTCTTCATTTACGTCCACACTGGGGATACAGAATTGAGCAATCACAGACCGTGAACCTGCCATCATGGGTCTTACTGTCCGGGGGACAGAGGGACACTATTTAAGCAGTCACAGGAAGTGGCACAGTGCTGCTGTGATTTTTCTATAAGGGAGAAGCACAGAGGTTCAACCGCCTGTGCAGTGGGGGGGTCTGACCTAGTCTGGGAGTCAAGGAAGGCTTCCTGGAAGAAGTGATGCTTGAGCAGAGATGTAAAGGCTGCATAGGAGATACCTAGGACGAGAGGAAGGAGAAGAGCGTTCCAGGCAAAGACAACAGTGCAAAGGGGCCACGGCTGGAGGAAGGATGGGAGGACGGTGAGACGAGGCTGGAGCAGTCTGCAGGGGCCAGTTCACGCTGGGCCTTCAAGGTCACGACAAGGACTTTTGTCTTTATTCTAAGAACAAGCCACTGCTCTGAGACCCCTCTCTAGAGCTCCTGGACTGTCTCCTTCTAAGCCTCTGAATATTTCTGAATGCAACACGGGATCTGCTCTTGACTTTTCAGAGACTTGAATGCAGTCTTGAAAAAGAAGAAAATTCTGACACACCCTACCACACAGACGAACCTTGAGGAGATCATGCCAAGCGAAATAAGCCACTCACAAAAGGACAAAGGCTGCAAGATTCTACTTAGAAGAGGCCTCTCAAGTACTTTAACTCCTGGAGACAGAAAATAGAACGGTGTTTGCCAGGGGCTGAGGGGAGGAGGTTGGGGCAGTTCCTCTTCCCCGGGTGCAGAGTTCAGCTTTGCAAGATGCAACAGATCTAATCTATTGTAGACCGTGTGCATATAGGTAACGCTGCTATAGTGGACGTACACTTAAAAATGATTAAGATGGTAAATTTTCTGCTATGTGGTTTTTTTACCACAATTTTAAAAGAAAAAAGAGTCTAGCACAGTGCTGGCCATATAGAGACTCAATAAATGTTTGCTGAAAGCTAAAAAAAAAAAAAAAAAAAGACAAAAAAACCCACAAAGTCGCAAGTCCTGGTCTCATATTTTTAATGCAAATTTTAGCTGTAGCATTGGGAGTGATTCGTTATTTTCCTCCTTCCAGCCTTTTTGGCGCATGCAATTTAGGAGCTGGCAGGGAAATATCAAAGTCAAGACTTTGTCTAACCAGTGCCATCCCCTTGGCTGGACAAGGACTGTGTGACCATCTGACACTGACTTTGAGTCTGTCCACGCTGGACTGAGGTCAGCCTCACACAAGCACAGTTTCAGAGGCTGGCGACAGACGTGGCTCAGACGGGAGCTACTACTATCTGGGGAGCCCTTTTTTTTTCTTTTTGAGGAAGATTAGCCCTGAGCTAACATCTGCTGCCAATCCTCCTCTTTTTGCTGAGGAAGACTGGCCCTGAGCTAACATCCGTGCCCATCTTCCTCTACTTTATATGTGGGATGCCTGCCACAGCATGGCTTGCCAAGCGGTGCCATGTCCGCACCCGGGATCCGAACCAACGAACCCCAGGCCGCCAAAGCAGAACGTGCAAACTTAACCGCTGCGCCACCGGGCCGGCCCCTGGGGAGGCCTTTTGAGTTTGCAGGGCACCCCTCTATGTGTTCACTTCATTTCAGCCACTGTCTTGTCTCACAAGATCTTCTAATGTCTTCCCCATGCTTCTCCTGCAGGGTTCGTTTGCAGAATTGAAACCTTAGTTAAAGTTTGTTTGAGGTTTGTTTTTAAAAATTGGCTATTCCCACCCACATTCCCTTGAGATACAGATAGAAAAAAAAAAAAAAGAGGTTTAATTAGTAAGACAAGACATTCGAGCTATGTCCACTTGATCCTCGAAAAGGAAATCTAAGAGGTTCTTACTATCACTTTTTCAATCCTATATAAGGTAGGTTAGTAAGGCAGCAGAACCACATCTGTATTTTGTTCCTTCAACTCTTTTTCCAGATTCTTCTTGGGGGAAAATCTAAAACGGTGAGTAGCCGGTGGACCTCCCAGACCCCTGACTCTTCTTTCCTACATGCATCCATATTAGGCTTGTGCATTCCGTGCTCAGATTTCTCTTTTCCCTTGGAGTTGACGCCTGGAAGGATTTTGATCTCTGGTAGGTGGGCTTTTCACGTCTCCAATTCCCATCCTTCGGGACAGGTAGCATCTCTTCCACTGAAGGTCTGTAAGGAGCCCAAGCTCAATCCTTTGCCAGGTGGAAGTTGCAACATTGTATTTCTCTGGCTGGCTAGGAAAATGCTATTGCATTTGTAACATGGTTTACTTCTGAATGGTTTGCAGATGCCTATGTAAGTGATCGATGATGTAAATGTAAATTTTTAATGGGAAAACACAGTCAAATTGTTCTTTAGGTTATATTTTTTTAATTTCATGTTTGGAGTATATTCAGGAGAGGACATTGAGACAAAGGGGGCGGGGATCTTTGCAGTATTTGGTTTTTATTCGGATATTCTGTCCCATCACTTAATACAATATGGCGCTTATCACATTTTAAAAATGCTTGACTAACACCCAGTTTCAGGAGGCCCGGGAGGGTGTGGTCCCCCAGATGTGCATGTTCCTGCTTGCCCTTTACCACGTCTCCTTTATTCTGTGTGAACAGGTGGAAAATGAGCATCACAGACGTCCTCAGTGCTGATGACATTGCAGCAGCCTTGCAGGAGTGCCAAGGTAAAGGGCAAAGGAGGTAGGGGTGGGGATCGCTCATATATTCACACCTCCAGCAAAGCCACAAAAATTAAAATGTGAACGTTGCTGAAAATTCCTGGGATCAGAGAACAAAACTGTTGTTAACTAAAAAACTAAAATTACAGGAATATGAGATCTGAGCATGTGATTACATTTCTGTAAGGCAAAGGAAACTTACTAAAAGTGAAAAAAGACATCAGTGGATGCCATGTAGCCTGTTTGAATCCAATGATTGCATTTCCCCCCATAATTAGACCAGGGATGCTGGAGTCTTAGATACACAGCCTGTAAGAGGGGCAGGGGGAGGCACAGAGGAGAGGAGGAAAGAGAAGTAGAGATGGACAGTCAAGTGGAGAGGGAAGGCCGAGGAGGGGCCAAGAGATGATATCACAGAGCCAGCCAGTCTTGGCTGCCTCAAAATCTCAGACCAGTCACATCCTTCTTTGTCTTTTGAAAAAATTTTTAAATAGAGCATCTCTGTAGCTCAATGATATTATGAAAAGTATTTTTAATAACCTGTGTCTCAGCACCTTGGCCCAAATACAGAATGTGATCCAATGAGCATCAGAATAACGCATTCTCTGTTCTTCAGACCCAGATACTTTTGAACCCCAAAAATTCTTCCAGACATCGGGCCTCTCCAAGATGTCGGCTAGTCAGGTGAAGGACGTTTTTCGGTTCATAGACAACGACCAGAGCGGATACCTGGATGAAGAGGAGCTTAAGTAAGCTTCGTCCTGAGCCTGTCTGGCACTCCCAACATCGTTAGTGGGGCCGGGGTGCAGTGGAGGCCAATTTGCTCAGTATCTCTTCAGTGGCCAGCCTTGATGCTGGGCATTCGGGAGAGCCTCATGAAAGGGAAGAGTACAAGTCAGTCGGCCACACATCTACCCACGTGAAGCCCTAAATATGGGCTCCAAAAACTGTATATGCAAAAACTCATTAGTTCTATGGTTTTTCTTTGGCAATTGGAGTTATCAACAAAATTCTGAAAAAAACCTCTGAAAACAAAATGCCCACCATTAGTTTGTATAATAAAGGAAACCTTTGCTTGCTAAGACCTTGAACGATTATGGCAATTTCTGGGAACAGATGTCTTGCTTCAAGAGAAAAAGAAAGGTTGAGCACAGAGATGTGCGGTCTTTCAGAAAATTCCCGTCAATCTTTATCATCCTGTAGGTTTTTCCTCCAGAAGTTTGAGAGTGGTGCTAGAGAACTGACTGAGTCAGAAACCAAGTCCTTGATGGCGGCTGCAGATAATGATGGCGACGGAAAAATTGGGGCTGATGGTATGTACACGCTTGTACATAGCATAAAAGACGTTAGCTCAGGGAGCATCTGGGGGGTTGGGCCCTGAGAGCAGACAGATATGGGTCAAAATCCCTCTTGCTTAACCTGGCTAAGCCTTAGTCTTCTTACCTGCAAAATAGGACTAAAGTGAGGATGCAAATGACATGTGTAAAGACTCGGGCGTGATGCCTGGGGATATACCATAGAAGCTGGTCTCGCTGGTCACTGTATATGAACCAGAAAATATCCTTCACCTGACTAGGAACTAGATAGTTGCCTGGCCAATTATCTACAAGTCACCCTAATGCACCTTGAAAATAACGTAAGGAATTTCCACCCCTGGGATTTGAGCCCTTCTGACTAAGGGAAAGAGTGAAATTCTCAAACGCATCTCATACCAGCATCTATTGACTTGAGAAGGAAAACCCCTTAACTTCCAAGGGTTTAAACAAATATGTTCCATTGGACATTAGCCCATCAAATGGACAATATTAGACAACAAATAAGTCAACCACCATTTATGGAGTCTTCTGTGTACCGAGCCCTATATGCAAACGTTAGCTGAATCACATGGCTGTAGGATTATTTTCATCTGATTTTGTCATTTGCCTACATGCTTTTTAGCTACTTGGTGCACACCAACTCAGAAGGACTTATGTGTGATCCTTATGGTGGTACCAATTTGAAATTAAAAACTGCTACTTTAGATCCTTATTTTTAAAACCTATTCGAAATGATATCACTATAATTTACTACATTGGAGTTAATGTAGGTTCTATAAATAGCTCAGAAAAATAGTTTAGGTATGGGGAGATGGGTTTATTTAAACTTAACCATGAAAGACTTCCAAACAGGCAAAGCTTAAATAAATTAAAGTGAATTCCTAGTTTTCAATTCCAACCTGTAGCATCCATGTATTACTATTAATAATATTATTATCTTTATTTTGGTAACATAAACTTTTGGGGGTAGGATTAGGGTTCAATAGAGAAAGTCAGTTCAAAGTCCCACCTTATTAAAACTTTCCTAAATACACAAAATGTAGGTACAGAATAGCAGGAAACCTCCCCTTTCTGTCTGAAATTTACCAAAAATTGAATGATCACAGGTCATGATGGGCCATCACACCAAATTCACTCATCGTCAGAGAAAAATGGGCTGACAAGTTCTAATACAAGGGCTCTATTGCAAAACTAAAGATGTTCGTTAAATCAGATTATGCAGTAAGAGGAAACACCGTAGACTATCTGGACCCACAGTCAGTGATGCATTTTTCTTTCTTTGTGCCCTTTGATAGGGCCATGCCCATCATCTGACAATTTGCTCAATTTCCTTTCCCCTTCAGAACTCTCACGGGCCATAGCGTGTCTGTAAAGAACTGAGCCATCTCCAATGACTCTGTTCTCACCTCTTCTGTTCTAGAATTCCAGGAAATGGTGCATTCTTAAAGACCCCAGACTATGGAGATAGAGAGAATCAGCTGGAAGGCCTCCCAAACCCCAGGAATGGGAAACCCCATTCTCTCCCCCTAATTTATTTATTAATTTCCCCTGCAATGCTTCTGCAGTTGGCTCGTTGTTTTTGTGAGGTGATAAGAACCGTCATTGATGACCTTTTGGTGGTGGGTATGTCCTGATGACATCTGTACAGCCCTCAGCAGACAATGCCTTTAAAATTCACCCAATAAAGACGCGTTTCTCATCATCTGCTGATGTGTGGCTGTGTTTTGTTCTCAGCAAGGTGGCAGGATGAGAGCAATCTGGAGACCCAGGGCTTTTAGAAAGATTTCTGGTCCTATCAAGCACTCAGCGAGCCACGCTCGTGTTATGCATGAGAGAGCAGAGAAAACAGGTCCCAAAAAAAACCGTCACCAATAAATGGCATTGTCAGGCTAGGATTTTCTCAGCAAATTATCTGAGCCTGAAATAAATATGAAGAGATTTTAGCCAGCATAAAATCACTCTCGCTTATGTGTTTTCTGCTACTGGATGTTAGATTGCCATAACAGAGGCTTAAGTAAAAACAAATCATACAAAATAGGGGGGGAAAGTGTGAGACTACAGTGTCTATAAAGCTAAGGAGACTTGACATGCTAGTTGAGCACAAACAGACCCATTTTCAAGCTTTCTTCTAAGAAGAAACAAGCTATCAGAGGCTCGCCTGCTCTGACCCCGTCTCCCTTGGACTCCCTCTCCCCTGTCTCAGCCTCTATTTTCCTGGCTCTTATTTGATACCACCTGAGCCGATTATACCGAGAATTGCCCTAACATCCGAGGCGAGACTCGGGGTCCTGTTACAGGGTTTTCATTAGGGTGGGGCAATCTCAAGCCAGGAAATTCTCATTAGGCTGATTTCCAGGTGGCAGGTTGAAGCTGTCTTCTCTGGCTGACCCTGGCTGTTGAGGAGTACTGAGAGGAACTGAGGCGTTTCCCTGGGAGCCTGCATAAAAGCTCGCACTTGTCACCCAATGCAGAAGCCCACAGGGCCCTGGCATCTCCGGGGTTGCTTCCATCACACTAAGTAGCTCAGCGACTTTGAACCCCTGTTCTTTGGAGGGCTGTGTGGGACCAGCTTTTCAAAGCATGGGGCGTGTACTACGCTACAAGGGGGCCTCAAGATGACTTTACGGGGACAGGGATTAACATATTTTGATAACCATGTATTTATTTTAATGCACGTCAGAAAAAGTAAAAGCACAAACACTTGATTTCAACATCAATGCTTTAGAATGAGGCTAAAGGGCGTATTAGACGAAAGTGTATCAGTTTGAAGAAGAATCTTGAGTAATATTGGGACAAAACCCATAAAGGTTGTTTTCAAATCAGTCAAAATGGGGAAATACAGCTTGAAAATGAACTCTTTGGGGAGGGCCAAAGATTGGAACTGTGTTATTTCGCGGCTGTCTCTCTTGTCGCCTCTCCCTGCACACACCCGCACTCCATTCTCTCCTCATATCCCCACCTTCCTGCCAGGAATTGGGCTAGCCCCTCCCCAATTCTAGCTTTCCTTGGTGTATGAGAATGTCTCCCAGATACATCTGTGAATCCCTTAAAATACGGACAGCAAAAGGGCCTTCCTGACCGGTACCGATAACCTGAGAGCCTTGATTCTTAAAGCAATCCACAGGCTGCCTTCACCTCCACACCACACACGGATACTCTGATCCTTCCGTTATTCTCAATTCTTTCCACTAGGCTTTCCCAGCGAAGGGGTTCTTCATCTCAACAGAGTTCGAAAGGGCGCCCTCTTAATAACTCAGAGTAATCCTGTAGCCCTCTTTCCACGGGCCTCTGGCCACCATATGCCTCGGAGGAAGACCAGGAGTGATAATGCTTTTAGAATAATGGTTCCAAGCTTTTAATCGACTAAGCAATCCATCACCCACTGGAGCAGCAAAGGCAACTTCACCCCAGTCTAGGTAAAGATCATGGGATTCTCTTATTTCTTTTCTGTCACTCAGGAGAGCATCTTTATAGGAATGACCACTGGAGGGGTTATACACGGCACCTACGGAACAATGTGCTGTTGGCTCGTAGTGATGTTCTGACTGTCTTGGGGAAATTGCTTAGAGGATGGACGTATACAAAAGGATAAATTGCCAGAAATTTTCATCATAGAATGATGGTCGGTTATTCATGAATGTTGTTCATCCTATAGCTTCAAAAGTACGATTCAAATTATTTTTGCCCATTTCAAATACATTATTTTTTAGTTCTTTCCAACTCAGCCTTAGCAACTTAATTTCAGAGTCTCTGTCGGTAGATAATAACTAGCAATCAAAAGGAGCCATCTCTCTGTATTTAACACTCAAAAAATGTCAGATGGTTTGCTTAAATGAAACACAATAATCTTGTCTTTACTCATACCAATTTTTAATTATGTTTGGATTCTGGGTGTTTTGGGGGGGATTGGTATTCCACCTCTGAATGGGGATAACTCTGGGCATTTGAACATATTTGTTAATTAGCATTTTTTATTTTGGGGGTTGTTTTTCTAAGTTTAAGTTTTGTAGAAATATTAGCATTTCCAAATCTTTGGTGGTACGCATAATTTGAAAATAAAAAATGCTTTCAAAAATTACCCAAGTTTACTTGTCTTATAAATATCATACAAAGTGATTCATTTTTAAACGGGTCCTACTCAATATGAACCTCACAGAAAAAAGAGTGAAAGCATATATAGCAAAAGGTCAACAGAAGTTACCTCCAGCTGGTAGGATTATAGAACAATGAGATAAGACTGGAGTGGAGCATAGCAGCTACAGAAAATGAAAAAGAAAGGAGAAATTACCCAATCAACCTATCTCAAGAGAGCGTGTTCTCAGCAGTGGAATGACATATTTTGACTTTGAGATAAGGGCCTAGATTGCATCATACGTGACAATACCAATAATTTGGTAGTTTATAATTTAACGGAATGTCATCTCAAAGCCAGCTTCGTGAATGTGCTTAATTGCTGAGGCTAGTAAGAATTACTAAAATACTTCAAACTATTGAGTATTTCGCTTCAGCATCTGCCTGTTATGAAATATTTATACAATTTTTTTTGATGTATAAGTTTTCCCGGCAGTTCTTTCCAGCTCAAAAACAAAGTGTAACAAAACAGTGAAGACGTGAAACATTTGTTCAGGTTTACGAGCTACATAGTGAATTCTGTGTAACGGCTGCAGTTTAATTTTACGTAATGAGTACTCGAGAATCCAATTTCAAGCAAAAACCTATCTTATATCTCTTCTGCTGATGTTAAGGTATGGTATTACTTTTCAAACACTTAAGAAGACAGATGAAATTGGAATCACCAGGATCGTTTCCACCTGGCCTGTTAATTTATTCACTGGAAAGGCTATTTATTTACATAACGGTTCGACCGGGTTCGAAAAGTCAACTTTCTTTGGTAGGGGGCGGATTTTGACATTGTTTTTTTAGGAGTTGTACAACGAATGCAAATGAAGTCACACCTTAAACTATTTTGAAATTATAAAGTATTTCCTACAGATGAGACTATGCAGATACATAACAAACACCTGTGTACCAACAGCCTCACTTTATCAGCTCTTGGCATTATCCTCCGGTGGCTTTGTAATATGTCAACTGGCTTAGGCTGTAGGTGTCCAGTTAGGGTGGGCCACAAGAGACATTTTGCCAGACATTCGGAGAGTAGGAGCGAAGCAGCAGCCATAGTATTTATGCTCCGGAGGTGGGTGTGAAGGTAGCTTATCCGTGGGTTCCCCTCCTTGGTGTGGGGTCCTCCCTCAGCTCCCAGCTTCAGGCGTGTGTTTGCTTCTGTGACAAAGGACACCAGCTTTTCCTGGAGGACCCCCCCCCCCGCCATCATCAGAGCTGGGGGCAGTGGGAGACTGACATGAGTTCCAGTCTATCCTTATGGGTTCCAGCTTGTCCTCACTCTCCTCCTCTTCACATCCATCTTCCCTTCCTGCCTCCCTGCGCTACAGACTTCCAGCTTCAGCATCGGATGAAGGCAACAGCCTCATAGTCTGTTGAACCAGCTCTCAAAAGTGCATAATGCCTGTAATATATACAGATATATAGATATACGACTGTATATATTACATGATTAAATAATTGCATAATACTTGCCATTAATACATAAAAATGACATTATTTATATATAATATACATACATATATGTATTTTTTCTGCTGGTTCTGGTTCTCCGACTGAATCCTGAGTTACAGAATTTGCTCCAGCTTTTTCATTTGTTAATAAAAAGAATCACATGTTTTTGAAGATCCTTTACAGGTCATCACGGGAGAAGATGGAGATCGAAGACAATTTTAAGTGCAGGAGAGATATGCACCCTCAGGATGAAAGTCACCTCTGAATGACACAGAGTCTCTAGGCTCTAAATCAACAGAGAAAGCTCAGTACTTGACTCATGGGTCTGTTATCTCTGCCAACAGAGCGGGATGAAGTGGCCCTTATGTACGGATGGCCTTAGAGGTGTATAGAACACCCGAACCTTGACCCAGCAGCTTCCTCTTGGAGCTCAGTACTGAGCTGGGTATAGGGAGGAAAGAACTCACTAGAATGTCAAATCAGCCTGCGACCTGAGCTCACAGCCTGCAGCAAACAGAACTCTAAAGCAGGAAAGTCAATCTCCAATGTCTGTCTCTTCACCCTCCCTGTCCCCTCCCTCCATAATTCATCCATTCAGCACACATACACTGTGTCCTTTAAGGCAGGACTGTGCTAGACCATGCGAGCAAGACGGTGACTCCAATAGTCCTGCCATCTGGAAACCCACTGTTCTTGTGAGCTGGGAGACAGAATACCATGTGAGAAGGGGTCCAGAACCTCCCACCCTGGAACCGTGATGTTCTACCTAGAAATATGCTCCCTTCTACCAAAAACGTGCCTGTCATACATCTCATTCCCTTGGAATTTTGAGTCCACAAATTTTTTCTTTTTTTCAGCTTTATTGAGGTATAATTGACATATAAAATTGAGATCTTTTTAAAGTGTACAATGTGGTGATTTTACATACATATGCATTGTGAAAGAATTCCAGCAAGTTAAGAAACACATCCATTACCTAACATAGTTACCTTTTTTTTTTTTTTTTGGTGAAAACGCTTAATTCTACTCTCTTAGCAAATTTCAATTATACATGCAGTGTTACCAACTATAGTCACCTTATATAGACCTTATTCATCTTGTAACTGAAAGTGTGTACCCTGTACCAGCCTCTCTCTACTTCCCCCACCCCCCAGCCCCTGGCAACTATCACTCTACTCTCTGTTTCTATGAGTTCAACTTTTTTTTTTTTTTTTAAGATTCCACATACAAGTGATACCATCAATATTTGTCTTTCCGTCTGGCTTATTTCACTTAACATAATGCCTGCTAGGTTCATCTCTGTTGTCACAAATGACAAGATTTCCTTCTTTCTCACGGCTAATAACATTCTACACTTTGTTTATTCATTCATCTGTCGACAGACAGCTTGTTTTCATACGTTGGCTATGGTGAATAATGCTGCAATGAACATGGGAGTACATATATCTCTTTAGATAATGATTTCTTTTGGATATATAACCAGAAGTGAGATTGCTGGATCATACGGTAGTTCTATTTTTAATTTTTTGAGGAACCTCCATACTGTTTTCCGTATCAGCTGCACCAATTCATAGCCCCAGCAACAGTGGGAGGAGACTACCCTTTCCCCATCATATATTCTTGGCTCCTTCATCATACATTAACTGAGGATATATGCATGGGTTTATTTCTGGGCTCTCTGTTCCATTGATCTATGTGTCTGTTTTTATACCAGTGCCATACTGTTTTGATTACTATAGCTTTGTAGTATAGTTTGAAATCAGGAATTGTGACACCTCCACCTTTGTTCTTCTTTCTCAAGACTGCCTTGGCTGTTTGGGTCTTTTGTGGTTCCATATGAATTTTAGGATTGTTTGTTCTGTATATATGAATAATGCCATTGAAATTTTGATAGCAGTTGCACTGACTCTGTAGATCATTTTTGGTAGTTTGGAAATTTTAACAATTTTCTTTCTTTCAATCCATGAAAACAGAATATCTTTCCATTTGCTTGTGTCTCCTTGAATTTCTTTCATCAATGTTTTATATTTTTCAGTGCACAGATCGTTCACATCCTTGGCTAAATTTATTCCCAAGTATTTCATTCTTTTTGATACTATTGTAAATGGAAATTGTTTTCTTAATTTCTCTTTCTGATAATTCACTGTTAGTGTATAGAAACACAACTGATTTTTGTATATTGATATTGTAACTTGCAACTTTACTGAATTTTTAAATTAGTTCTAACAGGTTTTTGGTGGAGTCTTTAGGGTTTTCTATATAAATGACCACATCATCTGCAAACAAAAATGACTTTTCATCTTTCTTTATGCCTTTTATTTCTTTTTCTTGTCTAATTGCTCTGGCTAAGCCTTCCAGGACTATGTTCAATAAAAGTGCTAGAGTGGGCATCCTTATCTTGTTACTGATCTTAGAGGAAGAGCTTTCAGCTTTTAACTGTCGAGTATGATGTTAGCTCTGGGTTTGTCATACGTGGCGTTTGTTATGTTGAGATACATTCCTTCTATACCCACTTTTTGGGGACTTTTCATCATGAAAGGATGCTGAATTTTGTCAAATGCTTTTTCTCCATCTACTGAGATGATTACATGATTTGTATCCTTCATTTTGTTAATGTGTTGTATCATACATATTGATTTGCATATGTTGAACCAGGCTTGCATCCCTGGAATAAATGCCACTTGATTATAGTATATGATCCTTTTAATGTACTGTTGAATTTGGTTTGCTAATATTTTGTTGAGGATTTCTGAATCTATGTTCATCAGGGATATTGGCCTGTAATTTTCTTTTCTTGTAGTATCTTCATCTGGCATGGCATCCAGGTAATTCTGGCTTTGTAAAATGAGTTTAGAAGTGTTCCTTCCTCTTCTCTTTTGTGGAAGAGTTGGAGAAGGATCGGTATTAATTCTTCTTTGAATATTTGGTAGAATTCACCAGTGAAGCCATCTGGCCCTGGACTTTTGTTTGTTGAGAGGTTTTGGTATCTGATTCAATCTTCTTACTAGTAATTGATCTGTTCAGATTTTCTATTTCTTCAGGATTCAGTCTTGGTAGGTTGTATGCTTCTAGCAACTTATCCATTTCTTCAAGGTTATCTAATTTGTTGGTGTATAATTGTTCATAGTAGTTTCTTTTGATCCTTAGTATTTCTATCTTATCAGTTGCAATGTCTCCTCTTTTGTTTCTGATTTTATTTGTCTTCTTTCGTTTTTTTCTTAGGATAGCTAAAGGTTTGTCCATCTTGTTTAGCTTTTCAAAACAAAAAATGCTCTTAATTTCATTGACCTTTTCCATTGTCTTTTTAGTCTCTATTTCATTTCTTCCCAATCTGATGTTTGTTATTTCCTTCTTTCTACTAAATTTGGGCATAGTTTGTTCATTTTCTGGCTCCTTGAGATGTAGTTAGGTTGTTTATTTGAGATCTTTCTTTCTTCTTAATCTAAGTATTTATCACTATGAACTTTCCTCTCGGAACTGCTTTTGCTGCATCCAATAAGTTTTGGTATGTTGTGTTTCCATTTGCACTTGTCTCAAGATATTTTTTGATTTCCCTTTTGATTTTTTCCTTTACCCATTGGTGCTTCAGGAACATGTTGTTTAACCTCCACATACTTGTGAATTTCCCAGTTTTCGTCTTGGAATTGATTTCTGGTTTTATACCATTTGTGGTTGGAAAAGATGCTTGATATGATTTCCAGCTTCTTAAATTTATTAAGATTTGTTTTGTGAAGTCCTATGTACCCCAATGTTCATTGAAGCATTATTTACAATAGCCAAGACATGGAAGCAACCTAAGTGCCCATCAACAGATGAATGGATAAAGAAGATGTGGTACATATATACAATGGACTACTACTCAGCTGCAAAACAGAACCAAATCATTCCATTTGCAATAACACGGATGGACCTTGAGGGAATTATGTTAAGTGAAATAAGCCAGCTAGAGAAGGATAATCTGTGTATGACTCCACTCATATGAGGAATTTAAAAATGTGGACTAAGAGAACATTTTAGTGGATACCAGAGGAAAGGTGGGGTGGGGGGTGGGCACAAAGGGTGAAGTGGTGCACCTACAACACGAACGACAAACATTAATGTACAACTGAAATTTCACAAGATTGTAACCTATGATTAACTCAATAAAAAAATAAAAAATAAATTAAAAAAAGAACTGGAGAGTGGAAAAAAAAAAGATTTGCTTTGTGGTCTAACATATGATCTGTCCTGGAAAATGTCTCATGAGAATAGGTGTTCTGCTGCTGTGGGATGGAATGTTCTATAAATATCTGTTAGGGCCGTCTGGTCTAACATACAGTTGAAGTCTAATGTTTCTTTGTTGATATTCTGTCAGGATGAATGAACTTGAAGACAGAGCAGTGGAATTCTTCCAATCACAAGAGTCTGCTCCCTCTGGGCTGAGCCCAGGTGTGTAACCATGGGGGCAGGGGGAGTGCTCCTGCACCTATTTAAAAACTGCTTTTTGTTTGCTATGGTGCTGTGGGACTCATGAATGCAAGCCCCACTGGCTATCAGAGCCAGGTAACTTGGGGGCCCACAGGTGGCAATGATAAATGTTGGGGCACTGTATGTGTGGACAAGCTCCTTAAAGGGAGATACTGGTGACTTGGTTTTATTGTTGGAGTGAACCAGAGCGAAAAGTAAGGAGAAGCGCCCACCAGCTCTTTGGGGCTTTAAGTAGGATCACAGCCAGCCCTTAGATGTGTCCTAAATTAGAAGCCAGACCCTCAGGCAGCAGCTTATAAAGTACGCATTCAAATCCTTCCCAGGGAAATATTGACAGATAGGCATCTTTGTCTGCTCCCTCTGCATGGAGCCTTGGGGGATAGCCCCGGCAAATGCTTGCACGCCCATTAGGAACTTCTTCTTTGCTATAGTCCTGTGGGTCTAGTGGATGCAAACCCCATTGGCTTTCAGAGCTGGGTGTTTTGGAGGCCTGGCCCTCAGGTAGGAGTCTTAAAAGTTGGGGTGCTAGATGTACAGTCCAAACTTTTCACTCCTTAGAGAGAAGCTAGGAGTTGGGGGTTCCCTCCCCACTGTATGGTGCTGTACCAGGGGTGGAGTTTATGGCAAAGGTGTGTCTCGGCCTTTCCTCTCTGTTTTGATGTGGCTATTTTCTCATTCACCTGAAGTAGAGGATCATTCACTAGTTTCTGGATTTCTCTCAGAGGGAATTACTCCGTGTGTAGCTGTACATTCAGTGCATTTGTGGGAGAAGTTCAGGAGCTTCCTATATCGCCATCTTGGTCCCCCCCCCCTTCAGAGTTCACAAATTCTTTGTGCAAAAGATGTAACTTTCTATTTCTATAACTGAACTTGGTTTGGAATCCCCATCATGCTGGGTGACAGAATCATAATTCAGGATTATGCCAGGCAATTAGCCTCCTCCTCTTCCTTCTTCCCCTATGTTGTGGAAAAGGGACAGGTACACCAAGGCCCTGCATGGGAAAGGAGCATCTGGTGCTCAGTCCACACTAGTAACCACTGAGTCATCCTCATTCCTCTCTTGTCTGGTGGTCTTGAGGTCCACCTAGGCCACAGGTACCTCCTCTTTGTTCTCATCTTAAGGCCTCTCAGGTCTGGCTTTCTCTGAGTTACTTCTGTACACAGGTAAAACATCTGGTTGCTTCCTGCACCAAGTAGCACTTACCACCTAGATGCTCAGGTGGCTATGGCTACTCCACTGTTGCTGCATTGTGTTTGACACAGAGGGGAACTCTGCAAGACTTGCCACCTCCCCCAGCTCCATAGGGAAGCTAGATACACACCCTCTCTACTCTGAGATCTCCAAACATATCTAGGTGTCTATCATCATTACTCCACACACTTTGCACCCATGCACACCCTAGGACCATGCTAGGAGAGAGGGATGCATCAATGTCTGTTTTCTTGCTGCCTTGCCCTTTGAAACTTAAAAGCATTTTGAATTCTGGGTTTGTTGTTTGTTTTGTTTTGTTTTTGTATCACCTTCCTCCTGTGGCAATTAATGCAGCAATTAATGAATGGGGCAGAGGAGACAAAGCATGTAAGGAACTAGAGGTGTGCTGGGGGGAAATCTTGACCAACACTATAAAATGTCATCTCACCACAATTGTATAGTAGTTCGTACTGACAAAGTGCTTTTCTTTCTATCATTTAATGCAATACTTGTAATAACACTGCGAGGCAGGTATTAACCTCATTTTACAGATGAGGAAACTGAGGTGAAAGAAGTTAAGGGATGAGTCAGAGGTCACACAACTGGTAAATGGCAAAACCAGAACTAAAACTCAAAACCAGAACTAAACCCTGGCCTCTTTCTCTTCCAGAAGCATTTTCTCTGAGATGGAAGAAACACCTCAACTTGGAGTTTTCAAACTATGCTCCCTGGAATCCCAGGGTCCTGGGCAGGTGCTGTAGGATCCCCAAGAGAGACGGGGATGGGGGGTAGCTCCTGGAAAAGGCTAGAGGAAGGTACATTTAGGCCTCAGTCCTACCACTTGGGCTCTCACTCAAACACGGTAACTGCATCGATTTTATATATTAGAAGTCCCCATAGACTTTTGGGGGATAAAAGGGGAGAAGCAGATTCTGCTACCTTAACAGTTCTTGAAAATTATTACTCTGTCAAAACAAGTCTTTCTGAAGGAAGAAAGTCATACACTTAGAGCAAGCTAGTTGGAACAGTCTTACAAGAGCAAGTAATGACAGTAATCAGTTGTTGAATAAATGATTAAGGGCGGGCACCATACATACAATTCACAGTCCCATTTAATGCTTAAAGCAAAATTCCTATCAGGCAAGCATTTACTATTAGCCATTTTACAAACATGAGATAGAGACGGGAGAAAGGCTGGGTAATTGGTCCAAAGCCTCACACCTAGTGAATGATACAGCTAGGCTAAGTACAGATCTGTCTCATGTCCAAATTCCAACGCATCGCCTCGCTAAAGGTGAAGGTCTATTCTGCTAGGGGGGATAAGGGGTCCTGTCTCTAAACTTAATCAGTGACAGACGAGACAACCTACACCAAGGTCTTCTTGAGTTTGGCCAAGCAGTCTGCCGCAAGGGCTTGAATCCCCAAATACCAGAAGGAAGGAGCTGTTCCAACTGTGTCACCACCCACAGGACCCAAAGGCCAGTGAATCCTAACAGCTGGAAAGGGCTAAGCCCTCCGCGCCAAGGTCGGGCACTGGGCGCTCTGCGGAGATCGCCGCGCTGGCCCCGCTTCCGCCACACACTGCGCCTGGCCCAGGCCAGCGCCTCCAGATCCTGGGCCATCCTCCTCCCCGGAGCCAGACGAACTGGAGGAAGGCGCCAACGCCGTCGGTCTAGTTCGAACCAGCGGTCACGAGGGGTCTCACACAGGGATCCCAAAAACCCCATAAGTAGCCGGAGGGACCCTGCGGATGATGTAAGTGGCAAATGGCCCAGCTGAATGCACATCCGCCCCTGAACGCGTTCTTTCTTAACCTGCACACTCCCTTCTCCAAAAAACCATGCCCGTTCAAATTGTCCTTAAACACGCAGCCCTCGCCTTGCGCCAGGGCAGAAATCTGGGAGCAAACAACAACAACAAAATTTCACCTTAACTCTTATTTTAAAAAAGCACCTGCTCAGGACGGCATGAATGGGAACAGACCGACCCGTGCGCTCCAGAAGCGGACGGAGGGCTGCAGAGTCTCCTTCCGGGCCGGCGGCGACCACTTCCGGGGCGCCCGCGAGCGAGGCGGAAGTGCGGTCTCCTCGCCGCGGCGGTCTCTGGGCGGGCAGAGGGAGGCTCCCGGGGCGGGGGCCGGGCCGGGATGGCGGCAGCGGCGGCCGGGGCGGGGGCCGGGGCCGGGACAGCCCAGGAGAAGCAGTTCCCGCCGGCGCTGCTGAGCTTCTTCATCTACAACCCGCGCTTCGGGCCGCGCGAGGGAGAGGTACGCGGAGCGGGGCCGGCGGCCGGGGAGGGCCCGAGGCCGGGGGGCGGCCGGCCGGCGGCGGGGCCGGGAGCCGCGGGGTGTGCCCGGGAGGCGGCCCCGGCCCGCCCAGCGCCGGGCAGCACCTGTCACTCTGCCCTCCTCCAGCGGCGTTTCCCGAGGCCGCGTTGTGCCAGGTGTGGCCGGGGGCGGCGGCGGGGGCAAGGCGACGCAGGCAGGGGCTGCGATCAGCGCCTGTTCATCAGCTCGATCGCTCCACTCGGGTTGACTCTCGTCTCTTTGTATCCATCCTGGGTGATTAAAATTAAGTTTGTATCTTTTTTCCTGCCAGTCCGCGATTGGAAGCGTGGCACAAGAGTAGCCCTGAAAGAATGCAGGCTTGGAGGACCCTCGGAAAGTTTTTTTCCGATTTAATTAAAAAATAAATTCCAGGGGTTTGGTTTGTTTGGTTTTAAGGTGGGGACGGTGACTTCCTCAAAGGATGTCCGGAGGTTTTGCTGGCAGCACATCACGGTCCTTTTAAAGGCTGTCAGTCCAAATGCCCGTGAACCTGCTGGGTTCAGTTTGTGGGGAGGCGTCTGTCTGCACGCACGCGTGCGCACACGCTTATCTTTCACAAGCTTTGGTGTATTACAAATTAGTATTTGAGAGGAAAGAAAGCAGAGTTTTCGGAGTGCCCCTTCGGATGACATGACTTACTGGGTATCAAAATTGCCTTTCAGGCTGGTGGGCGGTATTTACACAGCGAGGAGATAATTCTTGTTTTTCTAAAAAGGGCTTTGGTTTGGTTTTACGGTTCGCGTGTGTGACATGAGAGGTTGACATGAAACTTGGCATTTTCAACGGCTGAGATGAAAAAGTGCTTCTATTAATGTTGGGATTCTGTCTCTTCATACTTTAGGAGGAAAATAAAATTTTGTTTTATTATCCAAACGAAGTCGAAAAGAATGAAAAAATTAGAAATGTCGGATTGTGTGAAGCTATCGTACAGTTTACGAGGTAACGCCTGTAAATGTGCTTTTGCCGAACTCAGTGATTCTTACCACTTAGGCTGAGAATTGTCCCCAACATATTCTTTTCACCTTTTTTAGGACCTTTAGTCCGTCAAAACCCGCGAAATCTTTACATACCCAGAAGAACAGACAGTTCTTCAATGAACCGGAAGACAATTTCTGGATGGTCATGGTATTTACATACACAGTACATCTTCTTGAATTTGCATAGCAAAGTTATGGGCGATCTCTACTGTTAGAAAATTTAGGAAAGTCCTCTGACTGTTGCATCAAAGTAAAATTATGATAAAGTTAGTTGTAATTTTAAAGTCAAACTCCTATTTGATGTATTTGTTCTTGGGGCTGTTTTAAGAAGTTGTGTTTTTGGTGTGGTGACATGTTCAAGTTTTTTAATTTAGGGGAAAACTAAAAATACATATAGTTGATTCATTGTGTAACTTCAGTTTATCAAACTTTGTAGGTTGTCCGGAATCCTATAATTGAAAAGCAAAGTAAAGATGGAAAACCAATTGTTGAGTACCAAGAGGAGGAACTGTTGGTAACACGTCATTTTTTATTTCTTATTTTTAGAAAAAAATTTGTCACAGAATATGATGGGTGACTTACCTGGTCAAATTTAAGCCATGTCACTTTGGCAGAAGTTTCTCAGGGTACACATAGAGAAGTTTTATGTCTATTATTTACATTTGCACAATCTTGTAAAAATATATATGTACCCTGTCGCACTGATGCCTTCTACTAATTGTCTGTGTTTAAAGCCCTCCTAAATTTAGGCTTATTGGTTCATAATTGAATTTAAATACCTCTTATTTTCAGCACACAACTGTGGTGGGACCAGGTTTATAAGCATTATATTGCTTTGCCAAGAGTCACTGTCCATTGCTGTGCCATAGACATTTTTTCCCTTTGAATCGAGGTCCATGCTGTGTCTTTGTGTTTGTCGTAGGACAAAGTCTACAGTTCAGTACTCCAGCAGTGCTACAGCATGTACAAGGTAAGCGTGGCATTCTTTCCGAGTTGAGTCTGGCCAAGTATCCCTATTTACAGGGGTTGTTTAGAAATAATTCTTAATTCTTTAGATGACGGCAAGGTGACTCTGTATCTGTTTTAGGGGAGGAAATAACGGGGCCTTAGAAACAGTGTTGGGGTTTATGCATGTACTAATTCACTGACTATTGAGGCCTTCTCTGTTCCCAGCCTTGTGCTAGGAATGTATCCTCGTTAGTAAGCAAGGGGTCCATGTTCTTGAGGAAAACACAGACTGCCAATGTTTGTATGATTCGAGAAGTCTGGTGGTATTATTTATGTAAAGTGAAACTTAGGTACGAGTTGAGGTTAAAAAAAAGAAAAATCCCCCGAACAATTAGGTGATTTCATAAAAATGGTATCACTTAACAGTGTGTAAATTTTTGTGACTTACAACTCAGGCTTCCTCATGTAAATATTTTCTGTATTTAAAAGGAACTGTGGGATTAAATAAGCCAAATTAATTAATCTGAAAGAAAGAGATGAACTTGTTATACTGCAAAATTGGAGGCATAGGAAATTGACATTTTTTTTTTAAATCTTTTACACCGTTAGCTTTTTAATGGTACATTTCTGAGAGCCATGGAAGATGGAGGTGTCAAGCTCCTCAAAGAAAGATTAGAGAAATTCTTTCATCGGGCAAGTATTTTGAATTTTATTTATGATCTTAGTAGTGTTCAAACAGACTTTTAGAAAAGTACAGACAAGTTTGTTTCTCATACACAAAAGACCTAGAACTTGAAAGTGGCATAGAGCCTAAGAGATATCGTGGCAAGATCAGACAGTGAGGAAACTCGCTCAGCTTGCACTCTGGCATCTCTTTCCAGTGTTTCGTGTGGGATCAGAGCATCCTGCCGTTTGTGCGCAGCTCCTTAAAGCATCTTGGAGACATCCTTTGTCTTCGTCCTTGTTCCACCTGCATCGGTCAGTGTGGGCTTCCTCAAAAGCAAGATGACTGTGTGGTGGATTGCTAATTAGCCAACTCTAAACTCTTTACCTGCGTTGCACATTCTTATGGATCGATTCTGTTCACTCAACAGGCATAATCCATAGTGACTCCAGTAAAAGGTTGTGGCTGTGACACAGATGCTGTCACATGAGTAACACGAGTGTGATTTTTCCCACGTGGTAAACGAATGTCCCTAGAGAATTGCCATTCTCTTTTGCAGTAAATTGAATTTTACATATCTCATCCTACCTCTGGTAAAGTTCAGTTTATCTGAAAGGAATAATTTTCCATTTATTTTCTCCCTGAACTACTTTTGATCTCTATTTTTGAATTATTTTGTTTTTATGAATTATTTTTCTTTCTGCGTTTGTTTCTTCACGTTAATGACCATAAGTATTCACTCTCGTGCTGTCTCCTGATTCCTCTTCTTGTCTTCATTACTCTCCTGCCCATCAGCGTTCTGCTGATGGATACAGCTGACCACGTGTCCTTTCAACGTGATTTTAGTATAAGATGGCACTGTCTGTCCGTGACATTGTGTAGATCCCTAATGAGGTTCGTCAAATTTGAAGAGCGCTAACGTTAGGAATTAAAAATTTCAAAGAGAGGGGCTGGCCCCTTGGCAGAGTGGTTAAGTTCATGCGCTCCACTGCAGGCGGCCCAGTGTTTCATTGGTTTGAATCCTGGGCGCGGACATGGCACCGCTCATCAAACCACGCTGAGGCAGCGTCCCACATGCCACAACTAGAAGGACCCACAACGAAGAACATACAACTATGTACCGGGGGGCTTTAGGGAGAAAAAGGAAAAAATAAAATCTTTAAAAAAAAAAAAAATTTCAAAGAGAAAAAGCACAACACTGAATAAACATTAACGAGTTATGTTTGAACTTTATATTTTGAAATTGGTACTGATTTCAAATCCACTTACCTGTGGCTCACCTACTTGTTGGTCTTGCCAGTGTGCAATCTGCTAGTATGTAACTGTACTCTAAATTAATTATTTTCGGTTGTCAAAGAGTCCTGTATTCATTGTACTAATAGTAACTTTAATGCCTTATTTTTTCCTACAGTATTTGCAAACGTTACATTTGCAGTCATGTGATCTGCTCGACATTTTCGGTGGAATCAGCTTCTTCCCATTGGATAAAATGACTTATTTGAAAATCCAGTCCTTTATTAACAGAATGGAGGAAAGCCTGAGTGTAGTCAAGTACACTGCCTTTCTCTACAACGATCAGCTCATCTGGTAGGTACATCCTAGGACCAGGCATGTAAAAGAAGAGAATCTTTTAGGATAATAAAAACAGCAATTAGTGGGCTGCTGGGTTGTCAAAAGTGGCGAAAATGTTCCTATCAGGTTACTTTTAGGAATCCTGTGTTTATTTTGATGTTTTCCCAAAAACATCTTCAAAGAAACAGTATAGGAATTGTGGAAAGCATAATTTTCATACTGTCTTTTAAAGACGCTAGATTTTTAAAATATTCGAGAAGTTAGAAGTGCTATAAAGCCAGGACATTACCCCACTGTCATCAGACTGTTTGTGTCCTATAGTAGGAACAGAAACATGATTTCTTTGATGAAAACGTTGATACTCGAAAAGAAAAGATAAACTATTACTAAATGCTATCAGCTACCTAATACTAAACTCTAGACAAGCCGCGTGAATGTGCGTGAGGCTGCGTAGAGGATGTGGCCCCGAGAGCTGCGTGTGGACCCACGCTGTTGATCTGTGGCCAGGAGCGGTCTCCCTGAGACGAGTGGCTGAGGTGCAGGGGAGAGCGGCCGGCTGGAGTGCTCTCAAACGTGTTCACTTTTTACATTTTGTTTACTGTATTCCTCTGCCTGAAATGAAGGGTGTGGCCATATTTTAGCAGTAAAACCTGAGTTGAGCTAATAGAAAAGGCGGTAATGGTCCCCTGAAGCCCATCCCCGCCCCTGCCAACATCTTGCAGCTCCATTTGAAGGAGAGAAGCAGGCTAAACTAAAGGAATTTGAATCCGTCTATTAAACAAGTTGATGGGTTTTCACGTAGAATTTGTTCTCTCCTGTAAAAACAACATAACAAATTCCAGATGGAAATGCGTCTCTTTTTTTATGTTTCAAATTCCTTATCAGGCAACTTTATGCTGTATTAACTGGCCTTGCTCTGGTTGCTTTTATGATATTCACGCTATGATAGCAAAATGAAATTCTTAACTGCTGCTGTGAAAGCTTGAAGGATAGTTATCCAGAGTCCGGTCTGAGGAGGGAGCGGCCCCTCCACAGGTAGAAGTTACAGGGAGGTGCTGGGGAGGGTGCCCCCAGCCGTGGTAATAGGGACATAAAGGGGGGTGGGCCAGAAGCCAACATAGTCCGTGGCCTTGGTGCCCCTGTCAGAGAAAGGTAGCTCGGATTCTGCTGGCCTGACACAGCATCAGCCCTGATGTGGGTGTGAACTCTGGGAGTGAGAAAGGGTACAGGCCTTGAGCAAGAGGGTCCTCCTGGAGATCAGCAGCTCGTGCTGGGAGGCCCTGGAGCCGGCCTGGCCAGCAGGGTGGGGCTCTGGAAGCGTGGGCTCCCAGGGCCACCTGTTGCCCAACTCCCGGAGACCCTCTTGGCATCTTTGTCTTTGTGAATGACAGCCCCCGGAGTTGAGCAGTGCACAGCTCTGGTGGCTGCACGGAGCTGCTCTGTGGTTCCACTCCAGTATGCTGACAGGGAAGGGTTGGTTCCAGGCAGTCATGACCAGAAGGAACTTCTAGAAAATAGCACATTTTGAGAGGCAGTTGCTAGTTACAAAGCTGCTGTGTTTAAATACCAAGGAGGTATTTTATACTTCATGAACAGAGTACGTATTGACTCTTAGTCCTTGCTGTGTTGTTCTGAAATTACCTGATCGAGGAGAGAAGCATCTGTCTGTCCCAGCATGTGCCAGAACCTGGCTTCTTACGTGTCCCCAGTAAATGTTGACGGGGAGCTCAAAGCAAACGGTTAGTAGGAAATAGCTTACAGCTCCCTGTGGACTGCTGTGTTTAGTGGCGGCTTTGGTTTTTGCTGTGGCCACGATTGGGTTAGACTCCTGTTGGTAGGACGATGTCAGCTGACTTTCTTGTCCAGAGTTCTTGACCTACTTTTTGAGAGAATTTTCTTTTCAGTGAATTGATTTACTTTTCAGGGGTTAATGTTTTTATGAATAAATGCTTTAGATAGTTCTTAAGTTAATCAAAATTGACCATACTCTTGATCTTGGCTAGATTATTTTATATTCAATACATGACAGTAACATGTCTGTGTTATAGAGTAAGCTGATCCTGGTGTGAAGGATTCTGCATGGAGTCGTGACCACTGTGTTCTTGGCAGTGCTTCCGCTGAAAGAAGTTCTCAGATAACTTGGTGTCACCCCCTGAGGGAGGTGCGCAGGCTCCTGAGCACAGCCGTGTGGGGTCTGCAGCAGCCGAGTGGCTGCTTCCCTCAGAGCAGCTGTGGGGGTCGGAGAGCAAACAGGGGATGTCCATTTAGCAGTGAAGTAAAAAGAGGCCGCAGAGTTCCAGAAAAATCAGTCTTGACAAAGTGGTAGCATCTCATGCACACGAATGAGTCAGTTAAGATTTAAGCTGAAGAAAAGTTTTTGGTGGTTTTTTTTAAAAAGAAAAAAAAAATCACTCATGTTAAGTAACTGTATTTGAGAGACGTTGAGAACACTTGTACTTCTCGGCCCAAGTGGGCTCTTTCCTGTGCGGTGTGAACCATTGATCCAGGAGTCCTGGATCATTTGGTCCTGTCAGTGCAGGCTTCTGTTTGCTGTCACGCAACCTGACTTCATTGGTTTCTGCAGGGGAGCAGGCATAGGGATGGGGGTGGCAGATCTGGGGAGGGGTTGCTGTGGCCAGCGCTGATGGAGATCCTACAACCAGGGCAGGCCTCACCACAGCAAAGCGGGACTCTCCTACTGGGTGTTTTGTGCTCTGAACAGCTGGCTGCAACTTAACCTTCTTTTTAAATGTTCTATCCAGAAAGCCAACACCCAAGTATTTAATGCCTAGCATTAAATCTTAAGTGAAATAAAAAAATGAAGCCCTAAGCACAGTGCACAGAGTAAGCAGTTAAGAAATGTTGTCTTCCATTTCCTTTTGGGGCTGTTTCTACTCGCTGTCGTCTGGTCTAGAACAGCTCCATCTGAGAAGAGTGTGATGCAAGCCACATATATCATTTTAAATTTTCTAAGAGCTACGTTAAAATAAAAAGAAACTGGTGAAGTTCATAATAGATACATATTTTCAGCCCAATCTATCTAAAATATTATTTCAACATGTAAACGACAGTATTAAAAAAATTAAATCTGAAAAACCCAGTGTATATTACACTCATTTCGACTAGCCACGTTTCAGTGGTTTAATAGCCAGATGTGCCCGGTAGCTGCTGTTTTTGGAAGCGCAGCTCTATAAGGAATTGCCCAGCACGTAATTCTTTACATACTGTCTTTTACTTGGCATTACCCACCCCTCCCCACTGGTACTTTTTATTTGGTTCTTAAAAAGAAGGTAATATCCAGGCTTGTTTTGTTTTTTATTTTTCTCTTTCTCTCCCCTTATCTTAATTATTTCTGCAAAAGAAAAAATGAGTGACTGTCCGTGTGTTTGATTTGGAAATTCCATCTGCCTAGTTGGCTGCGAGAGTTTGGGAGTTGGGGCTGTCACAGGACAAGCAGTGAGGGTTCTGCTTCTCGGCACACAAGCCTGCGTGAGGGTGTAGGGCTCCTTCCAGTTGTGGTTCTGGACGAGACACGATGAGAACTGAGCCTCGGAAGAAGGGGTGGCAGAGGAAGAGGAGCTGGTAGGACAGAGCTGGCGGAGGCAGCCAGGCGCGCAGCAGCCGTTTGCCGAGACGAGCCAGACGTTTTCTGACGTTTGGCTTTCCTGGAAGACGAGAGAGCCTCGAGCATGTGTGGAGGCTTGGTTTACATCACGTTAGATTTCCTCACAGGATTGTTTCAGTTATCTTGAACAGAAAAACCTCACGTACAGACTCACCGTCTGTTTCTAGCTTTACCTAACAAACTCATTTCCCGTGGAGTCTGACGCCTCCCAGCTTCTCAGCACATTTTCCACGTGCTACTTACTCTTGCCTCGTTTCACATTAGACAGTTTGCCTGAAAGTTTGTTCTTTCTCTTCCTCCTTTTTGCCCACACTGAAATCCAGAGAATTAAAATCCGCTTATGTTTCTGAGACATAGTAGGATCTAGTTCCCAGGATTTTCCGGGGTGCTGAGTGAAGGAATGTGGCCTTACGCATAACCCAGAAAGTGAAGAGAAATCCGCTGCCTGGCCTGGAGGTTGTGCTTGTTAACACTCCATGAAGAATGCTGCGTGGAATGCAGGCAGAGAATCCAATCCGTTGTGACTTTTTATTTAGAATGGCATAGAAAATGCAAGACCACACAGTAGTGGCCTTTGACAGGTCAGGGTAAAGTTCTGGTGCCGGGACTCAAGTGTAATTCATCCCCTTCTTGATACAGTGTAAAAAAAAGACGAACTTTCTCATAGAGCGATGGAAAGACAGAAGACCAATCCCAAACTTTTAACACCATGCTTTTCCGATGTTTCAGGAGTGGATTAGAACAAGATGACATGAGAATTTTGTACAAATACCTCACCACCTCTCTATTTCCAAGGCATATTGAACCTGAGGTATGACTGGGTACTAATCTCTCTCTCCCCCTCTCTATATATATGTATGTATGTATACACGTGTGTGCGCACACAAACACACAGACACAGGTTTGGGTGGTGGAGGAGGTGGGTGGAGTAACGTGGTCGATGGGCGGTTCTGATCTATGTTTTACATTACTGGTGTGACATTTGTTTAGTTGTGTATTACTCAGCACAGAAAACCATGTATGTCAGCTTTTCTTCATTTCGTTACATTCAAATGCAATAGGAAAGGTGTGTTTTTAAGAGGAGCAGTTCATTGAGCCGAGGAAACACTGGACTTTTAAGTAGGGTTTTGGGAACTCTGAAAATGTCAGGGATCTTTGACAAAACAAAGGTTAATCCTATGGGCTTTTCATCTGCAAACAGGAGATCCAATTTTGAGTAGATGTTGCATTGCCTGCCTGGCTTTTCTACTCTAGTGCTTAATTTCCCAGTTTTCTGCAGAGAACTGTAAATAATGCCACAGCGCTCTCCCCAAAGTATCCTTTTGTAGCTTTAATTAGGTCGGCAGTGGAAAGTGTTCATGGCCCATTGAGTTATCATTTGGCTCAGGTGCACACATGCGCGCGCTCTCTCCCTCTCTCCCTCCCTCCCTCTATTTTTTAAGGCCATGGCTTGAAACAACGGGAAACATCTCTCTGATAAGAAATTGAACGCAAGGTTTTGAGCAGGACCTGGTCCCCTGCTTAGTTCCTTTCTGGGTAGTTTGAAGACAGTGGCTCACATCTCTGGAGTATGTACCATATGCCAGACACCAGCAAACGTGCATTATCTGATGACATCCTGAGAACAATCCTAAGAGCTGGGTGCCTTATCTCCATCTTGCAGATAGGATACCCAGGTTTAGGGGGCTGACATGACTTACCCAGAGTCACCCAGCTAGTAAGTCATGAGCCAGACTTGATCTCAGGGTCTGCCTGATGCTAAAGCGCCTGCTTACAGCCGCATCCTCAGAAGGCTCACTGCAGGCGCTTTCCCATGTGTGACAGTGCTGTTGCAACAGAAAACTATTCGGTACCTTATTATGTGGCTAAAGAGCGGGGCTTGTAACATAGGAAGCCGCAATATACGACCTGGCGATGTGGACTTGGACACGTGAGGTCTTCTCCCTCAGGACAAACTGCATATCTGAGAGTTGGCTCTGCATTTCTGCTATTGGATTTACATTTCCAATCTTTAATTTTCAGTTATATGCTAAAATTTCATATAGACCAGAAGAACACCAAAAATTTTTAGAAGAGCAACAAGTTTTCGCTAACATAACTATTGGATTTGGTTTTTGTTTTCCATTTTCTGTGCATGTGAAATGGTATATCTTCAGCCAAAGCAACTAGGAATGTGCTACAAATACAAATCTATGAGGAGGACGACGTCATGGCTAAAGACAGGGACTTTGACGTCAGACAGGCTTGGGTTTGATGCCTGGCCCTGCCACTTAGGAGCTGGGCACAGTGGTGAACTTCTACAAACTTCGCTTTCTACGTCTAGAAAATAGGAAGAGGGCATTCCCCACAGGGGTCCCGTGAGGTGAAACTAAGTAACTTATGCCATTGCCTGGCATGTGTTAACCACGCGGGAGATTTCAGCTACTGCCGTAAGAGGAACTAAACAGTATATGGAAATCAGGGTGCGATGAAATTGTGCACGATAGTTCTGGTTACAATCAATGAGCTCTTTATGCACCTCTGTAATCCCCTCTCTTTTTGGTGGGGAGGAATATGAGAAATTGATACAGAAAAATGACATGGAGCCAAGTAGTAGAAAAGAGTGCTATTTTTCAAAGCTTTGAAAGTAGAAAATCTGTTAAGTTGTTTCTCAACGTTAAATTTGTTTCCAGTTGGCCGGAAGAGATTCTCCGATAAGGACAGAGATGCCGGGAAATCTTCAACACTACGGAAGGTGGGACTTGTGTTCTCTGATATACAATATTGGACTTTATCATCTTTTTTGGTAAAGATAAAATCCTGAACACTGTACCTTTGTGCTAATTTGTTGACAATAATCAACAAAGGAACTTCTGTTGTTTCCAATGAATTGAGTGTATTACTTTACCATGTTCTGATTTGATGTTTTCCAAGTAGTGTCTAGCTTCAAAAAAATAGATACATATTAAGTAGGAATGTACCCTGTTTATATATTCCTGTTTATAATGTACCTGATTGAATCGAATCATCTCTGTGCTTGCTTTTCAGATTTCTTACTGGGCCCTTAAACCTTAATGATCCAGAAGCAAAATGCAGATTCCCCAGAATTTTTGTAAATACAGATGACACTTACGAAGCGCTCCATTTAATTGTTTATAAGGTAACAACTCTTTTTCCCTCCTGTGTTACAGAGTAATACTAAAGTAAGCCTTTCTTGCCTGTGTACATGAGTATTTATGCAAGCCTCTTAAAGGTTTCCCGGAACAGATGTTGGAAGTTCTAATTATTGTAAAACTCAAAACGGGTGCTCTTCTGGAATAGAATGCTTATTTTTAGTTCCTTGTAAACAGTTTTGTTTAGTGGTGAAAGAGTAACTGTCTAAGGTTATGACTCACAAACGCTTGAAGTCCTGTGTGCTCCAACCAGAAGCAATCAAAGGTCAGTGGTGCCTGTTAGATGCCTTTGGATGTGGGCCTGGCCACACGTCAGTGAACTCTGCTTTTGCTCTGATTTTAAAGCTGTTGTAACTCTGTAAGGATGGTTTTGTCAGGATGTTATGTTGTAAGGCTGTATACTTAGGTTGGTTTTTTTAAAGGCAGTTTTTGGTTCAAGAAAGAAAGCTGAGCATATGTATTTATCTTCTTTTTCACCTAAGAGTGCAATTATGTTTTAATGCGTAAAGGCTCAGAAATGATGCCCTGAGCGCACAGGAAGGAGGTGAACTTCAGAGGATGCGGGAATTCTGTATGGTCTTGACAGATAGAAAGGAGGTATGAGAGCAAGGGCACACTGAGGCACCCTCTCCACTGACGTGTTGTACATGAACCAGTTGGCCACCCCCTTCCCCTTCCTTACACACAGGCAGGCAGCTGAGCACCTGACCCTGGGTGAAAACTGAGGGTCCTTTTAAAGAAAGTAAACAATCTGGAGAGACCTAGAGTAGCTAGTGTGGATGTCAGCACCTGAGCGTAAGGCCCTGCTCCTGCAGTTGCCGTGTGCCAGCGTAACTGCTGCCCTCATCCTCCACTCGAGGCGAGGCCTCCCGCCCCGGTCAGCTGTTCTTCACTCTTAAGTATGATTGGAAGAACAAAGTAGGTCTTGAGAAACGAGAACGATTCCAGGAACGGAAGAGAACTTTTAAAAATTAGTATCCACAGAGATTAGAGAAGGGCATCTGTAAAACTGAAACAGGATGACATGAAAGAGTCGAGGTTATATTAAACTTAGGTTAATTGAAAATACAATTTTTTAAATATTTTTTTATGTGCTAAGATATATAAAATAAAATTTGCCATTTTAACCATTTTTAAGTGTACAATTTATTGACATTAAGTACATTCACAGACTTGTGCAACCATTACCACTATTTCCAAAACTTTTCTTCACCCCAAACAGAAATTCTGCACCCAATAAGCAATGACCTCTCAGTCCCCCCCAAAGATACAATTTTTCACGTAAGAAATTTATTAAAAGGGTTAAAGATAAGTTGCCCTGCCCTAGAATATAAGATAAGATGACAAGAGATAAAAATATGGAGGAAAGATGAGAGAAAGGATCAGTTCAGGAATGTTCATATCTGATTAACAAAGTGGGAGAGAGGGAATTAGTGAAGTGGTATTATGAGAAAATGTCTAGCTGAAGAGGAGCACATTTTCTGGACTGAAAAGGCCCACTCAATGTCTGGTGCAATGAATAAAAAAGACCCACTCCCACCCACACAATGGGCAATTTTGGAAATTTGAAGAGACGATCCTAGAACTTTCCAGAAGGAAAACCAGGTCACCTGTAAATAAAACTGGCTTTAGCAGTTTCCCTACCAGCACTAGATGTTAGGTGACAGCAGAAGGAAGACTTTCAAAGTTCTGAGAGAAGATGATTTTCAGTGTAGAATTCTTTGCCGGGCCAAACCATCAACCACCGATGAGCTCAAAGAAGGATGTATTAAACGTGAAAAGTCTCAAAAAGTTACCCCGCGCCCCTTTCTTGGGATGTTGCATGAGGTTGTGCCTCACCAGAATAAGTAAGGAAACCAAGAAAGAAAATATCTTGGAATCCAGAACAATCTGTCTTACCCACGAGAACAGTACAGGCAGGCTTGAGAGCTCTCAAGGTCTGCTGACGGTTACCCCCTCCGGTACTTTCATAAGGAAGTGGAGAAGGAGGGCTCTGTTCTGGGTGCAGGGGCTCCAGAGCAAAAAGACGTTTCATAAAATAGTATGATTAAGAGATTCAATTAAATGTGAGATGTAATAAAAAACGGCTAAAGGAGGAGAGAATTCCAGAGACAATATATGGAATGATGTGGCCTGAAAGTGAACCGAACTAAAGTGAGGCATAATTTAGAGCAGTAATTGGAGTAGTGAAAAGCCCATTTTTATATCAAGCTAAAATCATTCTGCTCTGAATGACTCAGGAGTGAGACTTTGAACTCTTAAAGAAGGAAACATGAGCCTGGAACACTGTGTTGTTTATGGATTCCTGTTTTTAGAATCGATCTATAGATGTAATTTTAGGAATGATAATGGTGTCATGGTTATCTTAAAGTGTTCTTATCTTTTTTTTAAACAACTTTATTGAGATATAATTCACATACCGTATAATTCACCCATTTAATGTATACAATTCAATGGTTTCTAGTGGCAAAGTTCGAGAGTCCCCAAACCCACCCTCAGTTCTGACTCCAACTGCGAGTTCAGAGGGTCGCCAAGAACACCCTCAGGTTTAATAGTTGACTAGAAGGAATCACAAGGACTCAGAGAAGCCATTCTTCTCACAGTTACAGCTCATTACAGCCAAAGGGTACAGAGTGAAGTCAGCCCAGGGAAGAGGCGTGGGGGCAGGACTCCATTTATGGTGTTTCACTGGGGACAGCCCCTGGAGCGCCCCCCCCCTCCCCCCACCGTGTGGAAGTGCTGCTACGATCCTTGTCTGTCATGGATACCGGCTGAAATGTGTGTGGACTAAAGGATATGATGTGTGACGTTAACGTGTGGTGGAGGGAGGTAGACAGGGCAGGATTGTCCGTGAATTGACCATTGTTGAGAAGGTGATGGTCCGTGGAGTTGATGTCTACCATTCTAGGTACTTTTTAATTTATTTAAAATTCTTAAACTTTTAAAATAGAAGCTTAAAAGGCCCACACAAAAATCAACCAGTGAGAGGTCACATCCGCACGTGCCTGATGGTAGATGTTAGGGGAGCAAGCTGGACTGGGCTTCCGTCCGGAGCGGTGCTGACTGTGGCACCCAGAGGTGCGCGTGTCCCCAGGAGGCCAGCACGACCTGTATCCACCAGGTGGTGCCTCAGAATGCAGAGCCGGGGCCCAGTGTCCTGATACTGAAGGAGAGGCAGGAAGTTGGGGTTTTTTATATAAAATTAGTTGGTATCTAAGTCAGAGTTATTTTATACACAAAGAAAACACAAAATTTGTATGGAACTGGCTTGTAAGCCACTAATTTTGCATCCCCTGTCTAGTTATGATTTAGTTACAAAATGGTTTAGATATTGTGAACGGTGAGCGTGCAGAAATGAAGTTATCGCTGATAGAGGTCGGGAGGTGGGCGTAGGGAGAGGTGCGGGCACAGCTGGGAACGTCACTGTCCTCACTTAGAAGGTAGCCATTAAGGAGCTGGTGCCCGGGACTGGCGGCAGGAGAAGCGAGCCGTCGGGCTGTGAGGTGCGAGTGCAGGACGACAGTGGCTGCGAACCGCAGGGCTGGAGGGGCAGGCGGGTGAGGGGTCCGTCCATCCCGACAGGAGTGGCAAGTCAGGACGATGTCTCAAGGGGACAGCGGTCGGTGTTATCTGAAGCGGTTAACAGTGGGGGCCTGGGGGAGCAGCCTCAGAGAAGGAGGTCTGTTGCCTTTTCATCAGAGGGCTGTATGTTCTCTTCAAGCTTTTTTAACATTATACATTGCATTGATAAATTCAAACATTTTTGTTTATTTTTATTTATGGTTTTGGTGGTTGTAGGTTACTGTTACTTGCTAATGTCGTAACTGTAATATTTGCTATAATAAAAAGTGAGGCAAGGTGACATTCATTTGCTGGGGTTTTTTTAAACTGTGTTAATGGAAATTGTCAAACACACACAAAAATAGAGACTAGAATGATGAATCCCCAGGTACCCATCGCGCCGCTTAATTAATTAATCATATGCTAATCTTTCATCTGTCTTCTCTGCATGTTTTGGGTTTTGCTAGGGCATTTTAAATGGTCGTGTCATTTCATGCATAAATCCTTCAGTGTGCGTCTCTTAACTCATCAGGGCCTCAGTTCGAACATAACCACTGTGCCATTAGCATGTCCGACCAAATAGGCAGCACTCCCTTGACGTCATCTCATCTCCGGTCCGAATCCAGATTGTTCCAGTTGACTAAGAAATACCTTTATAAAGTTGATTTGTTGAAATCAAGATTCGAACAGGGTCAGTGCATCGGGTTAAGCTTTCCTTTTTGTACCGTTTTGTAATCTTCGGTTTGTTTTCTCCTCCCAGGCCATGAGTGCAGCCGTGTGCTTTATGATTGACGGTAGGTACCCCTGTGTCTGAGTTCGGCCTGAGTAGAGAAGCCTTTTCTCTTTACAACAGACTGTGTTCTCTTCCTAAATGATACATGTGTTGTCATCAGCAACACAGAGGCCATATTAAGCGCTATTGCCCCCTCTGGGCCTCTGCCATCTTGACTAGCTACTTCTAATATTTTTAAAGTCCTAGCTTGCCTGCTTGGCAGCGTTAGGACGCAGGCACCTTCCTGTGCCTCCTTGACTGAAATAACAGGAGTGCCTATCTCAGAGGGGGCTGCGGGGAGTAAACAGGGTACTGTTTGTAAAGCACCAGTGAGCACCTGGCCCATGAGTGCTGTGTAGTGTTTGTTAAGTGAATATTCGACCCCCTTGGTCTACTTGCGGTGGCAACCAATTTACCGCCCACGGGGCATGCTTAAATCAACACTCCAGTGAGATAGGTCTTTGACTCTTTTCCATCTTAAATATAAGTAATTTTGACTCTTCTGTTTCTCTTCTATTTGGGAGGGGAAAGGGGGTTCGATCATTTAATTACTTCCCAGATCAGTAAAGTTATAATTTGAATACTGTTGTTAAGACGGTAAAATAAATATTGACCTTTTTAACACAAAGTATTGTAACACTGACTGGTATTTTTTAAATTACTTGTTAGCCTCTATACAGCCTACGCTGGATTTTTGCCGAAGACTGGACAGCATTGTCGGGCCCCAGCTCACAGTACTGGCATCTGACATTTGTGAGCAATTTAACATCAACAAAAGAATATCTGGGTTTGTACTTTGCTTTGTGTTTACTTTCATAAAACAGCATATAACTGGTTTTGGAAGATTAAGGGTGGTTTTTACTTAAGAATTCAGACAATATTAACATCTGTGTTTTCTCTGAATCCAGAGAACAAATGTGCTGTTCAGTGCTGTCTGAAAAGCGTCCTGGGGAACTGCTCCTGGGGTTTCTGCCCCACACTGAGGGCTGGGGCCGGGTCATGTTCATACATTCCCTCAGCTCTCCCCTGATCGTGGCATGCGTGTCTGGGGTGAAGTGTGCTAGCTACGCCTCTGGCATTGGCCTTGTGAGTACCATTCAACATCCCACTTGGCCAGCCCAGGCTGAAATTCACCCTGGCGGTAGTCACCAGCAGGGTTTGGCTTTGCGTACACCGAAAGCGCTGTGCGTCTTGTGCAGAAATGTCTGGGTGGAGTTGGCTGTGATGGAAGCCGTTGGGCATTGGCAATGAGTCCGGGGCCTTGGAAGGCTCTAGGCTGGGTATCAGGAGACTCGAGGTTAAGCTTGCCTTGGTTCCAAGAACACCATGGAAACTCACTGAACCTCTTTCTACTTTCTTCTCAATGTAAAATCGAATTACTGTTAAAGTGACTAGATGGAAAGTACTTTGAGAAATAGAAGCCCTCTTTGTATGGACTTCCTGTATGTTTGCAAAGTTACTGAAATGCTGTGGTTTGATATCTAACCTTGTGTTTGTAGTGATCATGTTGTACGGATGTCTATATAAGCACCAGCCCGTAGCCAGGTTGCAAACAGGCTCCGGGCGAAAGGCCATTTGGGTTTCGTATGTGTGTGTGGACTGTGCCTGGACAGCATACCTAGTGTGAGGAAAGATACGGCCGAGAAAGGAAAGTGCCTGACCACCTTACATCTCAGTGCTGCTTAATCCTTCAGTGTTTTCACGCGAACCTGCCAGATTCGCTTTCTTGAAGGAGGCGTAAGTGAGTTAAATCTGTGTGGAGTCATGCGAGTGACTCTTATGAGTGGAGAGTGAGAAAGTGTGATTTCCTGCGTCCCCAGACCCCGGGGAGACCACTGGACTTGTGAACTCCTCTGCCCCTGCTTTCGATAGATGTGGTGAATTTCGAGTAACTCATAAACAGATATCCAGAGGGACACTTGCTGTCAAGCACCTTCTATTTTGCAAATAAGATTAACTCTCGGGACCGGCCCGGTGGCGCAGCAGTTAAGTGCGCATGTTCCGCTTCTCAGCGGCCCGGGGTTCGCCGGTTTGGATCCCGGGTGTGGACATGGCACCACTTGCCACACCATGCTGTGGTCGGCGTCCCACATATAAAGTAGAGGAAGATGGGCACGGATGTTAGCTCAGGGCCAGGCTTCCTCAGCAAAAAGAGGAGGATTGGCAGCAGATGTTAGCTCAGAGCTAATCTTCCTCAGGGGGGAAAAAAAGGTTAACTCTCCTTGGGATTGTACAGATGAAAGGAGAGGCCCTTGGATATTCATTATCCTCTCATCAGGAAGCAGTTTTCTCTCTGATATTTTATTAGGAAAATTTTCAAACATAGGAAGGTTGAAAAAATTGCTCACGTGTACCCCCCCACATTTTGCTATGTGTGTTTTCACACACATGTGTCTCTCCCAGAGGACAGTTTTCTGAGTGTTAAGAGAAGCGCTGTACAGTATCACTAGACCTCTGGGAAGAAAAGGGAAATTGGAAAACTCGATAGTGAAATAAACTGCACACAATTCAGGGGCATGCCCAAGAAGAGAAATTCTAGAATCGTAGTTGTTTTTATGTTTGAAAGTTGACCTTAAGATGGTTCTTGGTGCATCTGAGATTTTATATGTAAGGAACTAGTGCTCGCCAAGCCATAAATATCAGCTGACTAAAGAGAAAAGCTTTTGAGTACACAAGATAATGTGCTTTTCTTCTGGGAATCTTTCTTACCTAAATCCCAACCATTTACAAACCAGTCATGGGGCCTCCAAAACTCATATCCCAGAGAAAGTAGAGGCAGCCTTGAAGGAGGAAAGAAGCCCCCAGTGGCAGCATCTCCAGGGCACTGTTGAGGGCATGGAGGCTGCTGTGTCAGCCGGCCGTCCTGATCCCAGAGGCCAGTTGGGGACCTCTGTGCCCAGCCTGTTCTCTCAGCCACAGCACCCCGCAAAGGGCGCTGCTCAGGCCTAAAGGTTAGTGTTGGATCCACAGTCGTAAACGGCAGCTTGTGGAACTGAGGTCGACTCGTTCAAGCATGGCATGAAGGAAGTTTGTTTCGTCCTCACTTTCTCTTAGTTTGTGTGACACCTCAATGTTTTTCTATTCAAGGACTTATGATTCAATTATTTTTGCATTTTTCTTTTTTGAGAGTAATTTATGCCCTTAATTTTTAAATTCAGGAATATCAATATTGGAAATCTTATCTCATTTGGTTTCTGTCTTTCTAGACTCGTACACATATATAAACAGTGACATATACACATGGCATCTTCCTCAGGGGTCTTTAAAAACAGATCATGCCGTCAATCTGTAGCTTTAAAAAAAAATATGGTACAAACAGCAGTTTAAACCAGTAAATATGGGGCCACCTTATTCTCTTTATTGGCTTCATGGCGTCTGATTGGCTAGATGTGTGCTCTTTGCTTAACCATTCTCCCATTTAATGGGTAGTCTCCTTATGGCTGTTAGTGTTATAAACAGGACTCACATCTAATTATCCTCTTAGGCGAAATCCCTAGGGTTGAGTTCTGGGGCGAAGGGAACGCGCATTGCCCGGGTGGATCCCTGCACGGAGCTTGGGCTGGCTTAGACTGCCACCGGTGCCCGCAGCGCTCCTCCGGGCCCTCTGTATTTTGACAGTCTGACAGGGAACACTGGTGGGGGGTGGAGGGGGCATCGCTTCATCTGTTTATTGGCGTTTCTGTCTCTTCCACAAACTGCCCGTCATGTCCTTTGGCTCTCGCCGTTGAAGTGCTTTATCTTTTTTTCTTTTCCATCAATAGTCTTAATGCAATACCTTTTAGTCATGTCACATCTTCTTTTCTTTAACTTTACTGTTTTTTGTAATACACAAGTTTAGGATTTATACATAGTCAGTTTTAGTAATTATTTCCTTCAGATTTCTATCTTTAGTGTCATACTTGGGGCTTCCCACCCCGTATTATAAAAATATCCCATTTTTGTCTCTGGTGCTTTTATGGTTTTATCTTTTGTGTTTGAATCTTTAATTCACCTGGAATTTTTAAGGGTTTGAGGAAGGGCTCTATCTTAAGCTTTTTTCCCCAAAATTGTTAGTTTTCTGAACCTGAGACTTTCGTTTCGATTTCTTCCACATATGCCTATTCACTAACCAGTTCTAATACTAAATTTGGACAGTGTAAAGTAAAAAGTTATTAGAAAAGGAAGCTTTCCTGGGAGGAATTTTTTTCATAATCCGTTTTAATCGGTCTTTTTGAATAAATCTGTAGAACAACCCAGTTGCTTAGGAGGTTGACCACGCTGGGATTCCAGCTGGAAGTAGAGTGCAGCCGGTGGCAGCGAGGGTTGGTGCCGATCAGACCAGGAGTGGACACAGGGAGCAGGAGGAGCGTGGGGAGGGACCCGCCAGCCCTGGCTGTAGTCCGGTGGGGTTGTTAGGGTAGAGCAGGGCGAAGGGGGGCTTCTTTCCCGGGCAGAGTTAGTGCGCCTTCCGAGCTCGCGTGCTGATTACTCTAGAGAGGCCCTTTCCAGGAGGAAAACTCTAATGTGTGACTCGTAAACTGAGACCAGTGTTCCTTCACACTATCCAAATCGATCAGTTCAGAATCCCGTTTTCACCTTTAGTCCAGTTTGACAAGTGAGGGATAGCCAGTAGCCATATTCATCTAGAAACCATTTATCTGGCAACCTTAGCTATCTGGAACAAAGCGCAGAACAAGGGAAAATCGCCAGATGGTCCGGGTGTCCCCAGCCAGCCGGCGAAGGCACAGGTGAATCTGTGAGCCGTTAGGCGCGTCTGTTGATGGCCTCCGTCGGCTCAGCGCTCCTAGTGACCTTTCCTGGCGTGCCTTTGAAGTTTGGAACGGTTTTCACATGCTGGTCCTCAAACGTTGAACTCTACAGCATCTCAGTGAAAGTGATGCTATTTACTCACAGAGGGCTCCCCGTCACCTCCCACCAATCCTAGTTCCTGGGGTTTCAGCCACTAGTGGAAGAAAAGGGCAAAGGGATGTGAAGGAAGGGTTGACTGGAGATCTTTCTGAAAAAGCTAGTGGACACAGACTGGAAAGGCACAGAATGTAACCAGTGAAGACAGCCCAGCCGTCCACGCCCCTTGGGGACATCCTCACTGCTGCGGGGCTTTCTCCAGCAGACTTCACAGGCCGCCAGGAGGACTTCTGTCTGGTTTCCCTGGGTTAGTGTATCCTCTGTTGACGTAGTCAACTGCTTAGCAAGTTCTTTTTTAAGAGGGCAAGAAATTTGTGTGATTTTGTTTGGAAAAAAATGCTTTCGTGGTTAAAAGAGCCAAGACTCACAAGCTTTTTGGAAAAGATACCGGTAAACGTGGCGGCTGCTGACTCTAAGCGAGGTGTTAATTTGGATAACGAGTGAGCGTGTCGGATGAAAGTTATCCTTGCTGTGTTTAGTGCGAGCAGATCTCTTTTTTCTTTCATTAACAGTACACTGCAAGTAGCTCTTTTTCTATTTCTGTTTCTCTGTTATCCTCCGTGGAAGGTGGAGTGGAAAGAAGCCACGTTTGCCCCGTCTGAACTACCTAAGTAACATTTTCTAATGTAAAGTTCCATCCGGGGGTACAAAAACAGTCATTTTGATCTTCTTAGAAGAGTAGTTTACATATTATAGACAAGGGAACTAGGAAAGCCGTAGACAGTTTTTTAGGGTCAGACAAGACAGCCGGAACTCTAAGCCCCATTGAGGCTGGGGAGAAGTTTGTCTACCTAGACAACTAAATATCTTTCAAAACATCTTTGAAAATTTTCATCTTTCCAAACAGTTTTTCTTGTAGTTATACCTGCTTTTCTTAGTTTTAGGGGCCTATTAAAAACAAATTCTGGTTTTGTAAGAATTCTATTTTCATTTTCCTGGAAACTAAATCGCCCACATTCTTTCTTTGCCTAGAGGTAAAGTATTACAGTAGTAACCCGCTTACCCGGAGGCCGGGCTTCCGGCACCCCCAGCTCTCCAGAGCGTGGCTGCTAGCCCTGAAGTAAGCAGAGAAGGCTCTGAGCCCCCAGCGGCGGGCTGCTCGGGCTCTCCCCAGACTCGAGAGTGCAAATTGAGGGCGCAGGGAGAGTGAGGGAGGGGACGCACCCTGTGAGCTGTGTGGCCCAGCTGTCTGGGCGGGTCCTGGAGGAATCGCACATTCTGACCTGGAAGGCAGTGTCGTGGCATTGCCCGGTCATTTAAAATAATAAAAAGATATATCCCAATTAAAGTGTTCATTATACTTCAGCAGAAAAGGCTAATATGTTTTAGAATGCTCTCCATTTATGATAATGAAAGCGTTGTTATTTATCGTGGTAAGCTTCAGTTCTGTGGCCTCGAATGCCACAGCCCTGGGGGACAAAAGAGATGTTTCTTTCCTAAAACAGGGGTCAGTCTTTGGGAGCTACATATGTTTCAACTGCTCAACTGTCGTTTAGGCGTGAAAGCAGCATCAACTGTACATAAACATATGGCCATGGCAGTGTGCCACTAAAACTTGATTTAGAAAAACAAGGCCAGTTTCGGCCAGGGCTAGTCTGCTGACCCCTCTGCTAGAAGATAAATGGCCCGTATTGATGTAGTTTGCATTTAAAAAAAAAAAATTCAGAGAATAGCTGCGTGATTGCCATTTATAAAACATTATCCTTTTATTGAGAAAATTATCACAGAATGGTTAAAATACTTTTGGTTTTTAAAAAATAAACTTCAGCTCTAGGGACAATTCCATCCATATTGACTACTTCACGGGTAGCAACTAAGTTACTAATAAATGAGGCGCCTGTTACATCATAACTGACAGATTCTTGATTGGAAGGCCCAGCCCTTGAACATGTGAGACCTCAGCCACGTGGATTTAAAGTGGTAACAATGTAGCTGTATAGTTTGGCTGTTCTTTCAGAATGTTACCATTTTAATGACTATTTTCCCAGGTCTGAGAAGGAACCCCAGTTTAAGTTTATCTACTTCAACCATATGAATTTAGCAGAGAAAAGTACAATCCACATGAGGAAGACACCCAGTCTGTCCCTGACGTCTGTTCATCCGGACTTGATGAAGATTCTGGGTGACATCAACAGTGACTTTGCCAGGTAATTCACCAGCGTCCCAAATTAGGTGTCCTCTTTCTTAGAAGAGACATTAAAGGCATCCTCTTCACAACCAAGTGACCCAGAGCCCCTTCAGAGGGGCTCACACTTGACCACCTTCCTGGGGGCCACTTCCAAACGGGTCTTAAATTAAGCCCAGAGGCCACTGGCCACTTGGACCTGACTCCCTGAACTTTTCAAGGGACTAGTTTCCTGTTTCTTGTTTTAGAATGTTTGTTTTTCACAATGTAGCCGTTTGTATAATAAACCATTGTGTCTTGAAACTCTTGTCTTACAGAGTGGATGAAGATGAAGAAATCATCGTGAAAGCGATGAGTGATTATTGGGTTGTTGGGAAAAAGTCTGATCAGCGGGAACTCTATGTTATTTTGAATCAAAAAAATGCAAACCTGATTGAAGTAAATGGTAAATAGGATTTTATATTGGAGCAGAATTTTAATGCTACTGATATTTAAAAACTACCTTTGCAATGTGCTAAGAAACATGCTAAATATAACAAATCATGACTGTTGGGGTTTTAAGCAGATGCCTCTGTTGCGTAAAGGAAGCCACCGTTTGTTACACTTTATGTTTTCCTATAGCTTAGTTCCTTAAAAAAGTATGTGAAAACTTTCCTGTTTCACAGGAAACTTGATAATGGCCTAAATTATTTTCTATCGTGCCAAAAAAAAAACCCACAGCTTTATATACTATGTTTTAAAATGTCCATTTCCATTTCCTGTGATAAAAACACATTTTGATGCAGAGCTGTCAGACTCGTGTGGCAGTTTACAGCCAGCTCTGTCTGTACATGAGCAGAATAACGCTGCCAGTTTCCTTCCGTCTTCCAGCCAAAGCCGTCGGTCTGGTCGTCTGCGCAGCAGGATCCCAACTGCTGCTCTCACTGTGCTGGTGGCCTTGTCGCCTGGAGGACAGGCTGGGGTCACCGTCACCGCAGCGGGCTCCCTTGCTGCTCTGCAGGAGCCCGGGGGCGGGGGGGGGGGGGGGCAGTGGGGGGAGTGCACCCCAAGTGCCAACTCTGAGAAAAGTTAGGGGTGAGCCTCCTTTTTCTGCGTCTGTCTTCTAGGGCAGATGCTATGTTCCCTCTTATTAAGGCTCGTATGAAGAGCTGTCGCCTTAGAGCCCTCCTCTCGTTAGGAGCTCGTGACACTGGGAGCTGAGGGTAGTCGAGGGAACGCTGCCTCGCTGGAGCACAATCGTAGGTTCTGGGTGGCCGCTGCACTTAGCGTGTCGTGGCGTCAGATCTCTCCAGGTGTGAGAGGTCGCGCTCCTGGCACCCTGACCTCTGCTGTCTGAGGCACTTCGCGCGCTGGGCTTGCGCAGGCCGAAGGAGCAGTGTTTCACTGTGTTCAGTACTGTGGAAGTCTCATGGGCACGTTAGGCTTTTTTTCCCCTTTCTCTCAATTTGTTAACATTTCCTACCTAGGCTTCTGAGATTAAAGATCAAAGTTAATGCAGACATTTATCTATCCCCAACTTTATTCCAGAAGAATTTACGGCACTAATACATATCATGGAACCTTTTAAGTGAAAACCCCTGTTCCTTACGCACTGTTTGCTGCTCTTTTTGCAGAAGAGGTGAAGAAGCTTTGTGCGACACAGTTCAATAACATATTCTTCTTGGACTGACTGAGGATGGCTCGCCAAAACATCTCTTCCAAAACAACTGAGCAAGCGTTTTGTTCACCGCTGCAGGTTATTGGTCCTCTTATTGACTGGATTAATGACAACAGTAAAGCAATACTTGCTTTGAAGAATCAAATTTCTACTCAGTCTGATGATCCCGAGGTTTTTAGATTTTAAATATTTATGTGGAATTAATTAAAGGTAGTCAGCTACATCGCTATCATTCCATTCTTTTGACATTATGTGAATATTTTACTGGAAAATAAGACTAATAAATTGTTAAAGTTTTTAAAATTCTGGTTTTGCATCGAGTCTCTCTCCTGGCGCTTGTTTGCAGGGACACTGGCCACGGGGGTCCCTGGCTCGTCCTTGGGAATGTTCTCGAGCTTCCCAGAGTTGGGGTCCCTTCCCCGTCACTGGACCTGAAGTGGTGAACTGTGAAGCGTTTGCCCAAAGTAATGGCTAGACTCGTTTTTTTCTGGAGTGCTCATTTTTAGACCACGTATCATCCGAAGAACTTAATGAAAGTGCGCCGGTGTGGTCCCAACACGGAGCGTTCTTCGCTCGTCAAGGAGAACGGCGAGCAGCCCCAGCTCCGCAGGCATCTTCACAGCCCAGACGCAGCCGGGCCGGGCTTGATGCAACTTCCCGTAACTTGTGGGGGTCTGGGCATCCCCGAGTTTGGGGGAAAACTAACCAGGCGTGGTCTGCAAAAACTCCTACTACCCCGGCCCTAAAAGGACCTTTCCCCAGACCCCTTCCCCCGACCTGCGTGAGCCTGCCGAGCTAGGGAGGGGAGGGGGGGTGACTTCTCCCCAGTTTGGAGCGTGGTCATCGTCACTCAGTCTCACGCGATTCACACTTTCCATTCTGATTCCTCTTCGCCCAGGAGTTACTTCAGATTGTGTGTTCAGTTGCCAGCGGCATTAGGCTCGCCTGGCTGTGTTCCTTGCTGACTTAACTGCAGCACGATTAGCTCATGGTCTCTGATGTGTCACTTGAAATTGCTGCACTTTCCAACCTGAAATGTGGTCTGCTCTTGTCGGCGTTCGTTCTCCGTTGCGTTCGGGTTCTGCCTCTGCATTAGTTCACACTTTTTCGTTTAGTTGCTTCAATTATCTGTGCCCTCACTGCGTGTCTCTCTTTCTGCTCCGGCTCTTCCATCGTGATTGTCGTTTTTCTCCCCTGTCATTCTGTCAGCCTTTGCACGGCGGCTACGGAAGATGCATGTGAATAATGCATCTTTTTGGTGGTTGGTCCTTTTATCATACTTATTTTTATTTGTATCATGCATGTGTTTGCTTTAAATTCTGTTTTGTCTGTTTTTAATATGGCGTGCTGTTCCGGTCATCTCGATTAGATTTTCTCGTCCTTTTTCCATATCTTCATTTTCATCCTTTCTCTCTGCTTTTAAGATGTTTCCTTGTAAAGAGTAACGGTGAATTTTGATTTTTTTAAATCCAGTCGAATTATCTCGGGGGCAGGGGTTGGGGAGGAGGAGGGGAGTTAACCCTTTACGCTGGTGAGGACCGGTCCATTGGCACTTGCCCCGCCATCTTGTGTGTGTTCTTTCCATCCTTTTCCCTTGTTGTTTTCCCTTTTCCTAGCTTCATGTCGGATGGTACTTTCCCTCCTTCTGCTAGTTTGGAAGCTATAGATTGTATTTTTATGCTTTTGGTGGTTACCCTTGAATTGAACACAGATTATTAGCTGTCACCTTTTCTAACAGAGCCTTAAAGTATTCACTTAGGCCCCGACTGCACACGTGCTCGTCATCCCGTGGTTGTCATTTGGCCTTGTGTCCACGTGATGCTGTTTGCGGTGCTGTGGGAATCGGTAGGAAGGAGCCATATGTGAGGCGGCCCGTGAAGGACAGGTAGCATTTGGGCACAGGGTGGTTACCAGGGGCACAGGAGGCGGTCCAGGCTCGGGGGCAGGGGGCCGGAGGAAATGTGTAAATAACTTCGTCCACCCCCCACTCCTTGCAGATGGCTTTTATCAGATTCTAAACTTCATCACCAATCCTATATTTGATTTTTTTGAAAAACATACTGAATACACATTTAATACCAATATTGTTTCTTTTTGTTCAACTCAGTTTTCAAAATGCAGGCAGTTCGGTGACGCACCCATAGAAGGAACCTGAAAGGCAGCGGGCCCGGGTAGTGGTATTTCAAAAACACTAGGACAGGAAGTAAAACGCAGGCAATTTTATTGCTCAGGAAATTTGTTACAGTGCTTCAGGGCTAAACTTTTTATGTCTGCTTGCCCTTGCAGCTCGTTGACGAACCCAGTAACCTCTACTTTTTCTTTTTCTTACTTGTGATGGACTTGCTGGCTTGGGACACCACTGTGTCATCTTTTGGGGCACTCGGCGTGAAATTCAAGGATGGGGCATCCATTGGTTCCTTGATCACAGTGATGTCGACATCAAAGTCTTGTCTTTTGGCCTCTTCTTCTCTCAAGCTATTCAGCCTAACGCGAGAAGCAAACACAAAAGGTATCACTTTTTGGCCTTTGAAATTTCAAAACCAGTTTTTATGCTGTCTATGGTGTAAAATATTCCATATCTGGATTTCAACAGTTTTTGTAAACAAAAATGTAAATTGTCATCACTTTGCCTGAAATAAAAAGTGATGCCATCTCTGGGCAGTCCAAGATGAAATTTCCATATATCTAAAGTGACTGTGAACCCCTGTGCTCTGTAGCTAACTGAGCAGCTAGGAAGTGGCCTTTTGGCTCTTACAGTCTTTGCCTTTAATGATCTCTTCAACAGACCGACAAGCTTGAGGTGCGGTTTACAAAGGGCGGGCATTTGCCCTCTGGACTGATATGTCTGCATAGAACTGAGCTTGGACAGTGGTTCCAGAAAAGCGTGCAGCCTTTATTGGGTCCTCACCACACGCCAGGTGTTGTTTTAGACGCTTTACAAACGTTAGCTTACTTAATCCTCACAACAGTCCTGTAGGGTATTATCTCCACCTTACAGATGAGGAAACTGAGGCACGCAGTAACAGACCTTGCCCAAAGTCACCCAAGTGTTAAGCGGTGGGGCTGGGATTTGAAGAAGAAGCCTGGCCCTGAGCTAACGTCCGTGCCCATCTTCCTCTATTTTGTATGTGGGACGCCGCCACAGCATGGCTTGATGAGCGGTGTGTAGGTCCACACCCAGGATCTGAACCTACAAATCCTGGGCCGCCAAAGCAGAGGGTGCAAACCTAACCACTGTACCACAGGGCCGGCCCCAGGAAGTGGTGTGGTTTTAATGAAAGCATTTGCTCCTGAAATTCTGGCAGCTACAGCAGACAGGAAAGGAAGATAACTGAGAGAAGGCGCTGAGAAGTTTTACAAAGTTACCTTGCCTCCAGTTCCTCATTTTCAATTTTCCACTGTTTGGCCATGGCTGCATTACATAATCTATTTTCCCTGACTTTCTCGTTGAGAGTTTCCTGATATTTATGTGCTGGAAAGAGAGTGTTCACAAAGAAGATGTACGTGTTACTGATCCACGTGTTGAGTTTTTCCTTTTCTTCATCTTTGGCTTTTTTTTCTGGAAGACAGTTTAATTAAAATGAGCATTAATGCAGTCCTGCAGTAACTCTGGAGTCTATGTTCACATTCCAGCTCTGCCACTTCCTCTGCTGGGCCGAGTGTCTTCATGCCCTGAAGGCGGGCGCTGCTGTGCTCCTCATGGGCTCTGAGGGTTAAGGTGACCGCAGAACGCTTCAGTGACCCCGTGCAATGAGGCAGGTGTCACTAGACTGTAGCTATGACTGTCAGCATCTCCTCTGAGTCTCCTGGTACCTGTAGTTTTTTTCTAAATAGCTTAAGTACTTTCTAAAACCTTAGTTTTACATTTTGCATGTTTCGGGGGGAAAAAACCTCTTGGATTTTGCATACATTGTCTTATTACTTTCTTAATGAAAACTGCCTTTAAAAAGAGGATTTTGACTCAGAAGGTAGGTAAAATTATTGACCTGATAAAGAGTTGTTTCACATCTGCTAAAGCCAATGGACGCCCACTGTGGAATGTGTTTAAAATAGCTGATTCTGGGAAGATGATGCTTTGGGTGGCTCTCTAATAGCAATAGGGTCTGGCATCTTTCAGGACAGCAGTTATTTTTAGACCGTGTCTATAATAGTCTACTGTAAGGGACTACTCTGCTGTGTGGTGGTGGGGAGAGGGGAGGAGTGTGGGGACAGCTGCTACGTACGGGAAGGTAGGATTCTGTGAACTGTCCACCCCCCCCCCCCACCCCAGGAGCCACGTGGAGGGCCCAGAGTGCAAGAGCAATAGGAAGAGCCTTGATGCCAATGCCAAATTGTACAAGGACTGAGGGATGCGTCAGCCACACTTCCCACGTGAACTCCTAGGTTCTAGAATACCAGTATAACCAATGGCTGGCCTAGGCGTGGCAGAGGCTGTGCATTGAGATGTGTGGTAGTAACTGATGGAGATCAACCTCCCGGGATTACTGGCCCTGTCCCAGACTTCCGGGCACCATGTCAGAGGTCTTGCACAGCCTCTGCTAAGAAGCAGCGGATAGAGTCGGTAAGAGCACAGCCTTGAGCCAAACGGGTCAGACTCAAGGCTCAGCTCTGGCACTTCCTCGCCGTGTGACTTGGCAAGTCAACGTCTCTGTGCCCTGGCTTCCTCACCTGTAACAGGGGAGCCTCACAGGGGGGTGCGCACATTGGATGTGTTAGTACAAGTGAGCACTCAGCAATATGCTCGTGGCGTTCCCACAGCCATCGCTGCCAAAGCAAATCACTACCTTACACTACCTTTTTATTTTTATTATAAAATAAAAAGACAAGTCAGACACTGGGAGAAAATATCTGCAAAACGTATCAGATAAAGGATGACTTGTGTCCAGGATACATAAAGAACTATGTGAGTTTTCTTTTGCTTGTCTCAATGAGACAAACAGCCCAATTAAAAAAACTTAAACACACTCCTAAGTGTTGGAGAGGACATGGACAAATGAGACCTCATACGTTACTGATGGCATGTAAAATGCCGATTAGGAAAACCGCTTGGCTATTTATTTTAAAAGGTAAACATACACTTAGCATATGACACAACAGTTCCACTGCTAGATATCTATCCAAGAGAAATGAAAACATAGCCACAAAGACTTGCACACCTAGGTTCATTATTCATGATAGCCAAAAAGTGGAAACAACTCAACTGTCCATCAACTGATGAATGGATAAAATGTGGTATATCCAGACAAGGTAGTACTACTCAGCAGTACAAAGGAGCAGAATGCTAACACATGCTACGACACGAATGAATCCCAAAATAATCATAAGTGAAGGAAGCCAGATGCAAAAGACACAGGATTCCATTTGTACGTAAGTGTACAGAAAAGGCAAATCCATGGAGAGAGAGCAGATCGTCAGCACCAACTGGCCCATGGGCACCCTAGCACTCCATGTGCCTCACCCACACATACGTCCACCCTGTGGCCAGCTTCCTGTGTGCACTCCTGATGTCAGCGAGAGGGAACTTTGGCAGATGGCCAGTGAGCAAGCACAGAAAGCTGGCCCAAAGCTGTGGGCCAGAGCGAGACCACAAACTTGAGCTGTAGCACCAATCTTGGAAAAACGAAAAGGAGGCTAGGCTGTCAGCACTTGGCCTGGTGCACTGCAGGATTGAGAGAAGGCACACAAGCTTAAGAATTCTGCCACAAGAAGGAGCAAGAAATGTGGAGCAAGCCTCAGAATCCCCAGCAGGGCTGATGAAGGCATTTCTCTCCCAAAGGGAGTTAGTAAAGGCTGTAGGCGGTTGCGCTACTCCAAACGCAAAGACAGCAACGCGAGACTTCAAGGAACATGAACAGTCTAGGGAACACGACACCACCAAACGATCACAGTAATCTTCCGGTAACCGACCCCAAAGACATGGAGATCTGCAGTTTACCCAACAGAGAGTTCAAAGTAGCTGTTTTAAGGAAGTTCAATGAGCTGCCAGAAAACACAGAAAGACAATTAAATGAAATCAGGAAAAAAACAACACATGAACAAAATGAGACGTTTACCAAGGAGATAGAAATCACAACCTAAACCAATTCTGGAGCTGAAGGATACGATGAGTGAAATGGAAAATGCAAGAGAGAGCCTCAACAGCAGAATGGATCAAGCAGAAGAAAGAATCTACATTAAGAGACAGGAACTTTGAAGTCCAGTCAGAGGTGAGGAAAGAAAAAACAATGAAAAACAGAGTTGCTGGAATACGCTTAGCATTGTTTAGGTTCTGGGAATATAGCAGTGGTTCTAACAATTTCAAGTAGTGATGCTTGCAAAAAAAAAAAAGGAAACTAAGGCAGGGTAAGGAGGCAGATGACAGCATGGAGTGATATTTTAATGGGGTAGTCAAGCAGATTTATTCTTGGGGTGAGATGGGGCCTATTTAGTCCTCGCCACAGTTCTCAGGTCAGCATTTTTTCTGGTCCTTTGGTTGTGTTGTCTGAAAGTCACTCTCCAGGAGACTCCTCAGGAAGGGCCTGTGAGGACACATTCCCTGAGTTCACGAATGGCCATAAGTGTTGGTCTATAGCCTCCACATCTGAGTGAGGACATATTCCCTGAGTTCATGAATGGCCGTAAGTGTTCGTCTATAGCCTCCATATCTGAGTGAGGACATATTCCCTGAGTTCATGAGAGGCCATAAGAGTTGGTCTATAGCCTCCATATCTGAATGAGAACATGGTCCTTGAGTTCATGAATGGCCATAAGCGTTGGTCTGTAGCCTCCATGTCTGAGTGAGGACATATTCCTTGAGTTTATGAGTGGCCATAAGTGTTGGTCTATAGCCTCCATATCTGGAAGTTAAATGGAAAGTCCCTGGCTCATATTTTCTCTCCTTGAGGACCCTACTGTTTCATCCTTCTCAGTTTGAATTCTCCTCCTAGCACTTTCTCCTCAGTATGGAGGTTTTCCTGGAAGGAACTCAGGTTTGTTTGCTGAGAGTTCCTAGGGCCCGACTGCCCTGTTGCCTTCATCCTCCCTCTGGCCCCTGTACTCATTCATAACCTGGAGTGTACACAGCCCTGCCTTGTTTCAGTCACTCTTCTCAGATTGGCCTTCCATGCTTTCCCATGAGTTCTTGGGAGTCTTGAGTTCTCATGTTCTCAGGTCCGTAAGACACCCAACTGCTTCTCTCTGTCTTTTATGTCTGTTACCTTCTTTTGCATCCTTTTTACATTCTGACACCATGCAGGTTCTGTAGCAGGTGGTGGCTTGTCCCTGTCTATTCATATTTTGGCTTTCATGGTGATACCATCTCACAAAATATGGTTGTATATGCAGTTTCTGGATTTGTGGTTTTGCTATTCTAATTGTGCTGTCTTTGAAAAGACTTACACCACTGCCACCCCATCTTCTCAGAATTCCCAGTCAGTGGTTTTCATGTCACCCTTTCTTTCCTAGTTAAGAAATAATGGTCTATTATATTCGGTTTTTATCCTTATCAAGTTTTCATATCTTGCTTATAGTAATTTTATTAAGTGAACTGAAAGGTTTTTATCTTCTTTTATGCTTCGGAGTTTGAAAAAATAATATAAGAACATAAGAAAAGTTCTTATAGAAGTGCTTCCTTAAATTTTTTAAAGAACTTGCTCATAAAAATTAAATTGGGGGAGTAATTTTTTGATAGTTTTTCTCCCATGATTAGTCAAGCTTCCTACATTTTCTTGAGTAAACTTTTATTATTAATATCTTTTTAAAAAATAATTTCCGATCTTTCAAATTTATTAGCTTAGAGGTATATATAGCATTTTCTTACTGCACTTAGAAAACTTTTATCTGTGCTTATTTATTTTTTTTCTTCCTGGTTAGTATCTGCGTGTTTTATCACTTTTGTTCTGACTGTACCAGACAAGTATGTCTATTTTTATTATCTTTTTACTGAAAGAACCAGCTTTTGATTTAAAGTGAGAGATGTGTGACTCTTCCTTTCACTTGAACACTTAGAGGCCATTGTAGGGTTATGAATTGGCCTAATTTCAATATTCTTGTCTCAGGGAATAGGGAGCCCCAAGAAGGAGAGAGATGGGGGAACGGCCGGTCGGCGGAGCAGTCAGCACACACACAGCATTTATCGATTATGTTCACCGCCCATATGGGCATGGTTCACGGCACCCAAAAACAATTAGAATAGTAGCAAAGATCATTGATCACAGATCACCATAACAAATGTAATAATAATGAAAAAGTTTGAAATATTGCAAGAATTACCAAAATGTAACACAGAGACACAAAGTGAGCAAATGCTGTCAATAGACTTGCTTGACACAGGGTGACCACAAACCTTCAATTTGGGGGGAAAAAAACAGCATCTGTGAGGTGCCATAAAGTGAAGTGCAATAAAACGAGGTATGCCTGTATAAATTTTCTCTGGTTATAGTTTTGACTGTGTCTCATAGGTCATGTTTAAGTTATTTCGGTTTCCCAAGTATTATCAAAAATGCATTTGATTTTCTCTAAGAATTATTTAGAAGAATAGAGGACTTTATATCCGTGGGGCTTTTTGTTGTTGTTTGTTTTGTGTTTGCTTTTAATTTCCAAGTGGTCGGATGATATTTTACTTTTCAAATCAATATATCTGGTCCTTTTCTTTAGTAAGAGCAGAGTGGCATTGGATGACCCCAACAAAGGAGAGGGATGAAGCTGGAAGCCAGTGTGGCCAGGGCTGATGAATTAACTGGGAGTTGAGGAAAAGGAGTCGGCAGATAGAACACTAGATGGATTTTACCAGGAAAAAGGATAATATCAAGAGGAATATGAGGGATTGAATAAGGGTTTGTTCATTGCTGTTTCTAACTTGATCATCTTTTAAAACCAAAGCGAATGAGACTCCTGAGAGAGACACGTCTACTGTATAAGGATAGAGGCTTGAGAGGTGGGCATGTGGGGCCCAGGTGGAGGTACACTTGTCCTGACAGACTGATGCAACTCCATAAGATCATGCCTTACGTCACCAAGATGGCAACGTAGGTCTTTCTTAACTTCGCTCCCCCTCACAAGAAGAAACAGCAACTATTCATGGACAAGACACCACTGAGAGAATCCTAGAGGCTGAAGCACCTCCTGCGCCACAGAGAACAAGACGGACCCCATTGGAAGGGTGAGAGGAGCACACTGACTGCATTGCCCCCCCCCCCCCCGGGCTGGTGGGGCACCATGCCAAGAGGTCTCCCCTGAGCCAACAGTTCCTCCTGTGTTTCCCAAGGTGGACATCCAGCTCCCCCAGCATTGTGGGTTGCTTTCTGGGAGCCCCAACTCCAGTCCTGCCCCACTGGGGATTGCTGGAGAATCTGCAGGGCTGGACCACTGGGAATTTGTGACAGAGAAGCAGGGAGGGGCTTGCAGCAATCAGCACTGGGATCTTGGCAGACTGAGTTTCCTACCTACAGCACCCAAGTAGTAGTCCCTGCCAGCAGCTTTGCTCATCTACAGATCCAAGTTGGTGGCGCAGGCTGACCAGGGAACTTGGCAAGGCACAGGTCTGCCTGATTCAGGTTCTCAAATGAAGAGTCATGCCAGCCCAGCAGTCTGGTCTGCCTCCTGCCCAGGCAGGGGAGGTGAGTCATAGCCCAGCCCACTGCCGTGTAGCTCCCAGCCCTGTCAGACCAGAAAGGCTAGCAAGAAGACTTGGACGCTGCATAGCCCAGCAGCACTCCAGCAGAGAGTACAGTAGGCAGAGCTGATAGCCTGCAGAGCAAAGCCAGTGCCAGGCATGGAGGGTCCAGGGAGGGGAGCTAATTCATAGTCCCTTGTGCTGTTCAGTGTGGCTCCTTGCCTCTCCTGACCAGAAAGCCTGATCGAGAAAACCTGAGAGTCTGCTTGGAGCTGGCCCTTCCATCCCACCCAGGCAGGGTAGCTGAGTCATAGCCCTGCCCAACCAGAAAATCTGGGCAGAACACCTAGAAAGCTGCATGGCCCAGAAACATTTGAGCAGAGTCCAGCAGGCAGAGCTGATAGTCTGTAGAGCAAAGCCAGTAGCCCTGTTTGGCCAGGGAACTTGGTTCATGGGTCAGCTTGAGTCAAGACCACAAACAAAGAGCCTTTCCAGCTTTGGAGCTGGTTTCCCTGCTGTGCCCGGGCAGGGAAACTAACTGATAGCCCTGCCTCCCCCGTTGCTGCATACAGCATTCAGCCTGCCTGACCAGGGAGCCTAAGCAGAGCACACGGGAAGCTGCCTACAGTGGCACTTGAACAGAGAGCCCAGCCCACGGCTTTCCCCCTGTGCAGAGTGACCTCATCTGGTCAGGGAATTCAGGGCACACTCCTGCCTGATTCAGGTCCCCAAACAACAAGCCATGCAAGCCCTGGACCTTGTCCTGCTGCCCCGCCAGAGGAGGGAAGCTCATTCATAGCCACACCTACTGCTGAATATAGTGCCCAGTCCTGACCATCTAGTAAACCTGACTGGAACACCCAGGCAACCATGGAGCCCACCTTACAGGCTCACTTGTGCAGGGAACCAAGTCATCCATCCTATCCAACTGTGCTCAACCAGCAGCAGCCCCTTCCCAATCTCAGAGCTCAGGCAGTGGCCTCACCCCAAAATAGACCCTGATAGCAAGCCCCACCTGCCCAAGGAAGGACCAGCAGACACATCCAGAAATCTAAATGCAGCTGAATTGCAAAGAACTGTCTCTGCCAAGGCTAACCTGTAAAGTCTGGAAGAGGAGACCGCTTACTCAAATACACAGATACCAACATAAGGAATCAAGGATCATGAAAGATCAGGTAAACATCACATCACCAAAGGGAACTAATAAAGCTCCAATAACTGACCCTAAAGAAATGGAGATCTATGAACTGTCAGACAAAGAATTCAGAATAATCTTCTTAAAGAAGTTGAGTGAACTACAATAGCACACAGACAGACAACTAAATGAAATCAGGAAAATAATGCATGAACAAAACAGGAAGCTGAACAAAGAAACAGAAACCGTAAAAAAAAAAAAACAAAAAAAAAACCCAGAAACCCTAGCGCTGAAAAATACAACGACTGAACTGAAGAATTCAATAGAGAGCTTCAGAAGAAGACTCGACCATGCAGAAGAAAGAATCAGTGACCTAGAAGACAGGACATTTGAAATTATCCAGTCTGAGGAGCAAAAAGAAAAAACAACAACAAAGAGTGAAAAAAGCCCACAGGACTTACGGGACACAATCAAAAGAAACAATATTCACATTATGGGAATTCTAGAAGAAGAGAAAGAGACAGGGATAGAAAGTATATTTAAAGCAATAATGGCCAAAAACTTCCCAAATCTGAGGAGAGAAATGGACATCCAGATCCATGAGGCCTAAAAGATCCCAAATAGGTTGAATCCAAATAGGGCTACCCGAAACACATTATAATTAAATTGTCAAAAGTCCAAGACAAAGAATTTTTTAAGAAAAAAGGGAAAAGAGAGAGGTTATATACAAAGGAACCCCCATAAGACTATCAGCAGATTTCTCAACAGGACTTTTCAGGCCAGGAGAGAATGGGATGATATATTAAAAATATTGAAAGAAAGAAACTGTCAATCAATTCTATACCCAGCAAAGCTGTCGTTCAGAAATGAAGGACAGATAAAGAGTTTCTCGAACAAACAAAAACTGAGGGAGTTCATCACCACCAGACCTGCCTCACAAGAAATGCTGAAGGGAATTCTTTGAATGGGAGCAAACATCATAAAAGCATAAGAAGGTAGTGTAAAACACTGGTAATGGTAAATACGTAGTCAAAGTTAGATTCTGTAATATAGTAATGGTAGTGCGTAATTCACTTACAACTCTAGTTCAAAAGTTAAAAAAAGGAGTAAAAATAACCATAATTTTACAATAATCTGTTATTAGCTACACAATATAAAAAATATGTAAACAGTAACATCAATAACCTAAATGCGGGGAGGAGGAAAAGTATAAAGTTTAAGAATCCTATTGAAGTTGTTATCAGTTTAAAATAGGTCATTATAATTTGAAGATATTTTATGTAAGCCTCATGGTAACCACAAGTACTAACACAAAAGAACATGATAAAGTCAAAGCATACTGATACCAAAAGGCATCAAAACACCCAAAAACACATCAGGATAAGAAACAAGGAAAAATGGATCTACAAAACAGCCAGAAAACAATTAATAAAATGGCAAGAGTAAGTCCTTACCTATCAATAATTATTTTAAACATAAATGGATTAAATTTTCCAAGCAAAAGACATAGAATGGATTTAGAAAAACAAGTTCCAACCATATACTGCCTACAAGATTCACTTTAGCCTTAAAGACACACGTAGCCAGAGTGAAGGGATGGGAAAGGATACTTCAAGCAAATGGTAACCAAAAGAAAGCGGGGGTAGCTATACTTATATCAGACAAAATAGACTTTAAATTAAAAATGGTAAAAAGAGACAGGAAGGTCATTATATGATGATAAAGGGGTCAATCCATCAAGAAGTTATAACAATTGTAAATATGTATGCACCCAACATTGGAGCACCTATGTATATAAAGCAAAAACTAATGGAGTGTAAAGGAGAAATAGAGAGCCTTGCAATAATGGGTGACTTTTAATACCCTACTCTCAACAATGGATAGATCCCCCAGAGAATCAATAACGGCAGTGGATTTAATCAACACTATAGACCAAATGGACCTAACAGACACGTACAGAACATTCTATCCGACAAGAGCAGAATACACATTCTTCTCAAGCACCCATGGAACATTTTCTAGGACAGACCGTGTTAGGCCACAAAACAAGTCTTAGCAAATTCAAGAAGATTGAAGTCATATCAGATATCTTCTCTGACCACAGTGGTATGAAACTAGAAATCAGTAACAGGAGGAAAACTGGAAAATTTATGAATGCATGGAAACTAAACAATGCTTTCTTGAGCAACCAATGGATCAAAGAAGAAATTAAAGGGAAAATAAAAAGGTATCTTGAGACAAAGGAAAATCGAAACACAACATTCCAAAACTTACAGGATCCAGGAAATAGAGTTCTAAGAGGGACGTTCAAAGCAATAAACAACTACATTAAGAGACAGGTTTCAAATAAACAACTTAACTCTATGCCTTAAGAAACTAGAAAAAGAAGAACAAAGTGAACCCCAAATTAGCAGAAGGAAGGAAATAATAAAGATTAGAGCAGAAAGAGAGAACAGGAAAATAACAGAAAAGATTAACAAAACTAAGAATTGATTCATTGAAAAGATAAGCAAAATTGACAAACCGTTAGCTAGACTAACCAAGAAAAAAAGAAAGAGGACCCAAATCAACAAAAGTATAAATAAAAACTGGACATTACAACTCATACCACAGAAATACAAAGGATCATAAGAGGCTACTATGAACTATATGCCAACAACCTGGACAGCCTAGAAAAAACGGAAAACTTCTTACAAGCATATAACATACCAAGACTGAATCAGGAAGAAATAGAAAATCTGAACAGACCAATTAATAAGGAGATTGAATCAATAATCAAAAAATCTCCCAAAAACAACAAAAAAAAGCCCAGGACCAGAGTGCTTCACTGGTGAACTTTACCAAACATTTAAAGAAGAATTAACACCAGTCTTCCTCAAATGCTTTCAAAAAATTGAAGAGGAGGGAACACTCCCAAACTCATTTTACAAGGTCAGCAGTACCCTGATACCAAAAGCAGAAAAGGACACTACCAGAAAAGAAAACTACAGGCCAATATCCCTGATGGATATAGATGTAAAAATTCTCAATAAAATACTAGCCAACCACATTCAGCAGCACATTAAAAGTATCATTCACCATGATCAAGTGGGATTTATTCCCGGGATGCAAGGATGGTTCAACATATGCAAATAAAGCAATGTGTTGCATCACATTAATAGAATGAAAGAAAAAAAATCATATGATCATCTCAATAGGTACAGACAAAGCATTTGACAAAATTCAACATCCATTCATGATAAAAACTCAACAAAGTAAGTATAGAAGGCACATACCTCAACATACTAAAGGCCATATATGACAAGCACACAGCTACCATCATACTCAATGGTGAAAGATTGAAAGCTTTTACTCTAGGATCAGGAACAAGACAAGGATGCCCACTCTCGCCACTCCTATTCAACATAGTCCTGGAAGTCCTAACCAGAGCAATCAGGCAAGGAAAAGAAAGAAAAGCCATCAGAATTGGAAAGGAAGAAGTAAAATTCTCCTTATTTGCAGATGATATGATTTCATATGTAGAAAATCTTAAAGACTCCACCAAAAAACTGTTAGATCTAATCAAAAAATTCAGTAAAGTTGCAGGATACAAAATTAACATAAAAAATCAGTGTGTTTCTATACACTAAAAATGACTTATCTGAAAAAGGAATAAAGAAAAACGTCCCATTTACAATACCTTCAAAAGAATAAAATTCTTAGGAATAAATTTAACCAAGGAAGTGAAAGATCTCCACTCTGAATACCACAAGAAAATGATGAAGGAAATTGAAGACGACACAAATAAATGGAAAGGTATCCCATGTTCATGGATTAGAAGAATTAATATTGTTAAAATGTCAATACTGCAAAAGCCATCCATAGATTGAGTGCAATCTCTATCAAGATTCCAATGGATATATTTTTTTTTTTTTAGTGAGGAAGATTGTCCCTGAGCTAACATCTGTGCCAGTCTTGCTCTGTTTTGTAGTGGGACACTGCGTCAGCATGGCTTGATGAGCAGCGTGTAGGTCCACACCTGGAATCTGAACCTGCGAACCCCAGGCCACTGAAGCGGAGAGCGTGAACTTAACCACTATGACCCCAGGCCAGTCTCAGCAATGGCTTTTTTTTTTTTTTTTACAGAAGTAGAAAAATTCTAAAATTTATATGGAGCCACAAAAGACCTCAAATAGCCAAAGAAAGCAATCCTGAGAAAGAAGAACAAAGTGGGAAACATCACAGTTCCTGATTTCAAGCTATATTATAAAGCTGTAGTCATCCAAACGGCATGGTACTGGCATAAAAACAGACACAAGACAATGGAGCAGAATCAAGAGCCCAGAAGCAAACCCAGGCATACATAGTCAACTAATATTTGACAAGGGAGCCAAGAATATTCAATGGAGAAAACACAGTCTCTTCAATAGATGGAGTTGGGAAAATTGGATATTCACATGAGAAAGAATGAAACTACTTCCTTGTCTTATACCATTCACAAAAATCATCTTGAAATGGTTTAAAGATTTAAATATAAGACCAGAAACCATAAAACTCCTAGAAGAAAACAAAGGGAAAAAAGCACCTTGACCTGGGTCCAGACAAGGATTTTTTGGATATGATGCCTAAAACATGGGCAACAAAATCAAAAATAAACAAATGAGATTACATCAAACTAAAAAGCTTCTTTGTACACAGCAAAAGAAACCATAAACAAAATGTAAAGACAACCTGCAGAATGGGAAAAAAACATATGTGAACCATATATCCGATGGAGATTTAATATCCAAAACCCATAAAGAACTCATACAGCTCAATAGAAAATAAAATAACCCAATTAAAAAATGGGCAAAGGACCCAAACAGACATTTTTCCAAAGAAGATATACAAATGGCCAACAAGGACATGAAGAAAAGCACAATATCACTAGTCATAGGGAAACGCAAATCAAAACCAGTGAGGTATCATCTCCTGTCTGTGAGAACGGCTATTATCAAAGAGAACAGAGATGACAAATGATGGCTAGGATTGGAGAAAAGGGAGTCCTTGTGCACTGATGGTGGGAATGTAAATTGGTGCAGCCACTATGGAAAACAGTAAGGAAATTTCTCAAAAAATTAAAAATAGAAATACCACATGATCCAGCAATTCCACATCTGGAAATAGATCCAAAGGAAACAAAAACACTATTTCAAAGAGGAATCTGCACCCCCATGTTCACAGCAGCATTATTTACAACAGCCAAGACATGGAAACAACCTAAGTGTCCATCAATGGGTGAATGGATAAATAAGTTGTGGTGTATACACATATACACCGTGGAATACTACACAGCCATAAAAAGGAGGAAATCCTGCCATTTGTGACAACATGGAGGGAACTTGAGGGCACTGTACCGAGTGAAATAAGTCAGACAGAGAAGGACAAATACCGTATTATCTCACTTATATGTGGACTCTTAAAAAAAAAAACTCATAGAAAAGGAGATCAGATTCGTGGTTACCAGAGGCAGGGGGTGGCGGAGGGGGAATCAGAGGAAGGTGTTCAAAAGGTGCAAACTTCCAGTTATAAGATAAATACGTCCTGGGGGCGTAACATACCCCATGATGACTGCAGTTAACACTGCTGTATGATTTACATGAAAGTTGTTAAGAGACTAAATCCTAAGAGGCGTCATCACAAAGAAAAAGTTTTTTTCTTTTTCTTTTTTTGTTTATCTGTATGAGATGATGGATGTTGACCAAACGTATTGTGGTGATCATTTCACGATAGACGTGAGTCGAATCACGACGCTGTACACCTTAAACTCATGCAGCCCTGGATGTCAATTACGTCTCAATAAAACTGGGGGGGAAAATCGGTAAGATGGTGCCTTGAAAGTGAACTCCGTCAAGCCAGGGGGCAGAATCAGAGGCAGAGTGCCAGCCTAATTATATTAAAAAAATATGGATGTACATTTTCATAAACCTTATGTCATTTATGAGCAACAGTTGGTAAATGTCAAAGCCCGAAAATTAAAATACTCACCACTGTGAGATGAGAAAAACGTTAGCCCTTTTCCTGGAGATTTAAAATTCATTTTGGAAATTCTTTCGTCACTTGGAGACTTCTTGACCTTGCGTTTTTATGTAAAAACAAACAAACAAAAAACACATAAAGCAAAATATTACTTCTGCATCATTATAGACTAAAACGAATTTTCTACATTATAAATAAAAAGAACATTATTATGGAGACCATTCTCTTTAAGCTGATTTAACTATTTTTAACCTACATAAAATTTGACTATTTTTAACCTGCATATTTGTACTTTTAAGGAAGTGAAGAGCAGAGTTAATGGACCTCTTGAAAGGCCCTCCCCGAGAAACCAAAGATTTGCAAGTCTGCCCGGGGCCTGCTGGGAAAGGCTTTAGCACACACGATCAGCTGTGCTTACGCTCACAGAGTCAAGGCTTCACCACCATCTGCACGCCTGTCACTCCCACGTTCCACTCTCCAGCTCGATCTCACCCTGAAGTCCAGACTCGCTCCAGCCCGGCCACTTGCTATCACCACTTGGATGTCTAGCCAGACACCTTAAGCCTACCAGGTCCAAAACTAACCCCTTAATTTTGCCCCAAAAACTCATCTCTCGCCCACCCTCGTCTTCCCCTTCTAGAAGTGGCGACTCTGTTTTTCCAGTGGTTGAGGCCAAATATCCTAGAGTCACCCTTGCCTCTCCTTCCCTCCCAGTCTCCATAGCCCGTAAAATACCTTCAGATGATTCTACCTGTTTCCTCCTGGTTTGTCCACAGTGAGGTCATAGCGGGTCCACTGGCCCCTCTGCTCAGGGGGCCTCCCATCTCATTCAGAGTAAAAGCCAGGCCCTCCTCACAGCCAGATGCCCCCCTGGGCTGGCTCCCGCCTCACTCCGCTCATCTTCCTGGGCCGCTCAGGCGTGGCCACACTTGCCACTACACTTCTCTTCCAACAAGCCAAACATGCTGCCACCTCAGGGCCTTTGCACAGGACAGTCTCCCTCCAGATAGTTACACGGTTGCTTCCTCACTTTCTCCAGGTGTGCTCGAATGTCACTGCACCAGAAGACCTTTGCTTACTACCCACCCCGTCACTCCTTCTCCACCGCCCGCCCTGCTTGTCACCCTACTCCTCACACCTCATAAGGGTAAAGAGGTGTAGCAGTGTGGGGATGGGTGCAAATTCTGGAGTCAAACCGCCTGCAGACACAGCCCAGCTCCACTTACGTACTAGCTCTATGACTGCAGGCAGGCTCCTTAACCTTCTGTGCCTTGGGGCCCTTCTGGAGACAGCAACAGCACCAAAGGCGTGTCGGGGCATTCGCTGAGCCAACACCGGGATGGCTGGGCACCTGCTAACACCCCAGAGTGTCGCTGCTACTGTCGTCCACTGTCACCATCTCCCTCTCCTCACGACAGCGTCAAGGCCACGGGAGGCCCGGTGTCTCGCTCACTGCGACCTCCCTAAGTGTGGAAGACTGCTCTGCACACAGGTGCGCAGGCGTGTCGACAGCACGGCCGCGTCACTGTTTCCACACGGCGAGTTGTCAATACGAACCTCTGATTTCTTTCTTTTGCTGCTGCCAAGCAGGAGTCCTAACGAGCTTGACGATGACTTGGGGCTCTGCGGGTCAGAGTCCTGGCTTGTCCCTGCACTTGAACTCCTGTTCTGCATGTTCTAAGCAGGGACAAACACGTAAGAGGGTTTCTGGTTTCCATGGAGATACACACACACACACACACACACACACACACGATTTTAATGAAGTATAGTTGATTTACAATAAAGTATACCATTTGGTGAGTTCTGACACGTCTACACCTGCGACACCATCGCCTCAGTCAGGACTGTGAGCATACCCATCAGCCCAAGTTTCCTGTGCCTCTTGGTGGCCCATCCCTCTTCCTCATCCTCAGGCACCCCCTCACCTGCTTTCTGTCACTACAGATCGCTTTGCACTTTCCAGGGTTTTGTATAATTGGAGTTACAGAAGTATGTACCCTTTCTCATAGGGCTTCTTTCGCCCGGGATAATTCTCTTGATTCAGCCGTGCTGCTGCGTGTATCACGAGCTATTCCATTGCTGGCTCATACTCCATTGTGTGGCTATAGTAGGATTTATCTCGACGGACGTCTGGGATGCCATATCGGACATTAGAAGTGAACTTGGTCGCACGGTTTCTGAGGATGTTCCCTAGGCCAGCGTGTTCACACTCGGTTACTGGAGTCCACGGCAATGCCATCCACGAAATCATGGATGGATTTAAAGTGGACATTCATTTCCCTCAGAGCAGAGCCCCAGACCCAGACTGTGGCCCGGGACCGGGTTGCCAGATGACCTGGAGAAGCCATATCCTCAACCCGGAGGAGGCACAGCTGGCTGAGGGGATGGAAGATGGGCGGCCGAACTCGAACACGCAGCTCTCAGCACATGAGCAGTCCAGGGCGCGTCCTGGGGATTCGTGGTAATAGTCTCCCCTTCGACAGCAAACAACAGTGGGAAGCCTCCTTGTCTGAGCAGCTTGGAAGAGCTTCCCCGCTGTGGGGTTCTGTTGGCCCCCAAGACTTTCTCTGTGGCTCCAAATGAATGGCTCAAAAATCAGAAATCCTTCAAGCCCACCAGCCTGAAACCCCCCGAGCCCCAAACTGGGTTTGTCTCCATTTGCCCCAGCCACCTGGATCCTTCAGTAAGTCGCCGACGCTGCCCCTGCTCCATTTAGGTCTTGCCAGGAAGCCTGGTGTGACGCCCTGTGAGCAGGCCCCATCCTCAGGGACCCATCCGGCATCGCACGCACACTCAGGAGCTATGGCTTGGCCTCTTGGCTCTGGGGCAGGCTTGCCACTCTTGTAAACGCTAGATCATATGACGAAACATTTCATGACAAAATATCTCAGAGGCTCTAAGCGTCATGGCCCACCCGGCGTGTTAGTACACACGCTGACCTTCATTACCATATCTCCATGACTGTGGCTAGGAGTCTGCTTCCCGGGGCATGACCAGGAAATACATTTTCCCTAACTTACAAAAGAAAAAATAGGATACGCTCCTTTCAAAACGTGAAAAGATGTCTCAAATTATTTAAGTCTTAAATTATCTCCTGGAGGGTTACAAAAGCCTAAGATAGTTTTGATACGGTTTAACCATTTCAGAATAAAACCATTCCTGGCTCTCTAAATTCTATGGTCTTGTTTCTTACCTGAAACATTGTCCCGTAAGTACTTCCGCGTTTGCTTCCAGACAAGTCATCGTTTGGAAAATTTGAATAGGATTTAGCCCTCTCATCAGTCACAGAGATTAATGAGAAGCTTAAGAGAGCTTCAAAGAATTCCAGGAAAACCAGCTGAAATATCAGAAAATACAAAGAGTCTGATTCATTCGGACACACCCTGAGGTGGACCAGCGATCCACCTGGGTGCTCGTTTCTGTTCTCTAGAGAATATCAATTCATCCAGCGCTCGAGCGTCATGAGCGCACACCAGTTTGTAATAAAAATGACAGCCTTTAAAGGCTCTATTATGATGTATATGCTGTCGTCAGATTTGTAAGACATTTTTCTATTTTGGTGGAAACCTTTTATGTTAGTTAATTGGGGACAGTCATCTTCAAAAATGTTTCCTTTTTTCTTGAACAACTAGAGAAGTGGCACCTGTAAAACCTAAGTGACAAGTGTTACCCACTTGGCCGCTGTGCCCCTCCCCCATCCACGTGCCCCTTCCCCATCCACGTGCCCATCCCCCACCATGTGCCCTGACACACGGACCTGCCTCTGCCTGGGGAGCACCTGCCTGTGGGGGTGGCTCACTCGGACTTTGAGCATCCACCCATCATGTCTGTAGGTCCCGAACCCAGGACCCTTCGAGTCTGAGCCGGAACAGACCCACTAATTGACCCGAGGCTCCAAGCCAGCCTCCGCCTGCTTCCAGGGGTCTGCTCAGCATCCCTGCAGCCCCAGTGTCCTCTGCTCGGACAGTCTGCCGGGACCTGCCCTAAGATGGTCCAGCTGGTAAAACGAGACATTTGCTCAGTACCAGAGCAGGACATATTTAGGCTCTGGTGCCCCAAATTTGACTCCTCCCATGACCTCATCCAACACCCACTCAGCACCCCCAGGTTCCCCAAAGCCTCCTGCCGATATGCCAGCCCCCACTTTGCAAAGGCCTCGAAACCCCTCAGCTCTACAGCGAGAGACCACGTGTCCCAGTGAAAGGAACACAGGTTCCGGAAGCAGCCGGTCCTAAGTGGAAGTCTGGCTCTGCCGTTCAGTTTCTTCATCTGTAAAATGGGCTTCGTGTCGCACACGGTCATGAGGATCCGATGAGATCCTGGTGTGAAGGGCCTGTCACCCTAAGTGGTGGATCAGTTGCAGCCGGGATTTGTGGCTTCTATCTTAAATGCACAAGTCAGTAAGTCCCTGCCCCACCCGGGGACCTGTGTCACTGGCCTTGAGGTGACACTAAATGTCCACTTTAGAAGCGTGGCCTAGCGCCAGAAGGGTTTTGTTTGTTCTCTTATTGGCTGTTCTGCTCACGCTGTTCCCATGTTTTTCTTTCCCAGCAGAGAGCAGCCTGTTTCAAGAGACACCGCACCGTCTGACACCGTGATGTTCTGCAAATGTCAGAGGAATAAAGACTGTGCCTTAGATTTGCAACTCCGGCCTGCTCCGTGTGTCCCAGCTTCTGATTTTGCCTGTCGGCTTGAGAAAAATCGGCCTGAGGCTTGTGTTCAAGATGAGGTTATTCGCACAGTTTGGAACAGAGATCAGGAGGGACCCGCAAACACAAGTGTGATGAGATGGGAGCAGGACAGGGGTGTGTGTCACTGAAGCAGAGTGGATGCTGGAGCGACCAAGACTTCTGGAGATGCTGGGGTAGGGTGAAGGCATTTTGTGCACACAAAGGGCGTGAATTTAGGGGGCAGGGGCCCAAAGGGAAGACTGTTACGGGTTGAATTGTGTCTCCCAAAAAAACCTGGAGTCCTAACGCCCAGGACCTCAGAATGCGACCTTATTTGGAGGTAGGTCTTCAAAGATCATCAATTAAAATGAGGTAATTAGAGCTGGCCCTAATCCAACATGCCTGCTGTCCTTATAAGGAGAGGGAAAATTGAACAAAGAGACAGACCCATGGAGGGAAGACTTGAAGAGACACGAGGAGGCGATGGTCATCTACAAGCCGAGGAGAGAGTCCTAGAACAGAGCCTTTCGCACAGCCCTCAGAAGGGACCAGCTCTGCCGACACCTTGATTTCAGAACTGTAGGCAATAAAGTTCTGTTATTTAAACAAAGACGGTAGGAGGAAATAGCAAGTACAAATGTCCTGAGGTAGGAGCGTGATGGGTGCACTCAGGGAATGGCACAGATGTACTGCGCAGGTGTCACTCGACAGTCAGACATGGGCTCAGAGAGGTGGCCGTCTTGAGGGCCTTTACTCCGGGAGAGATGGGAAGCCCCCAGGAGGTCTGAGCAGGGGAAGGACAGCATCTGGCTGCTGCACTGACAGCAGCACGTGGGAGAATAAGGGATGAGTCAGGGAGCAGAGGAAGGAGCCACAGCAGCTTTCCAGGTGACAGTCGACGGGGGCCCTGCCACAGTGGTAGCAGTGCAGGTGGCACGTGTGGCCACGTTCCAGATGTATTGTGAAGGAAGAGCCAACAGGATTTCCTAAAGGTTTGAGCATGCTGATGTGAGAGACAGGAGTCGAGATGACTCCACGGGTTGGGGCCCAAGTGGCTGAAGGATGGAGCGCTATCAGCCTCCCACAGACGTGAAGAGGGAGGCAGGCAGGCTCGAGGACGGAGGTCAGAACATCAGTGTGGGGCGTGTGACATTTTGAGCTGCCAGAAGTCCAGGTGGACATTAAGAGCAGGCCATGGTATGTACACGTCTGGAGTTCGAGAGCGTGATTTGGAGATGCACATCTTGGAGTGGTCTTCAGAAAGGTAAGTATTTAAGATTATGAGACTAGGGGGTGAAGGTAGCTAGGGAAGGGGCCCCAGGCCCGAGTCCAGGTCACCCGGACATTACGAGGGTGGCAGAAGAGGAGGAGGCAGCAAAGAGTTCAGGAAAGGAAGCAGCAGTGAGGGCAGAGGAGAGCCCGGAGCGCAGGGCCAGGGCGCCGTGTGGGGAACGGGCTTGAGGTGGGGGGATGAAGTGCTCCCAATTCTCCTGCAAGGCCACGGGATGAATCAACGTGGGGGTCACGTGTGGTCTGGACACAAACGATCTTCATTGAGTGGGGCATGGGTTGGGGACCCTGACTGGAAGGGGTTCAAAAAAGAGCAGGAGGAGTCACACAAGGCCACATGCGGTGTGATTCCAATTTTATGAACTATCCAGAACAGGTAAACGCACAATGTAGATTATTGGTTTCAAGGGGCTGGTGGGGGCGGGGGTGGGGATTGGAAGGTACGTGGTTTCTCTTTGGGATAATGGAATTGTACCTTTTTAAATGCTTAAAAGAGTTAATGTTATATGAATTTTATCTCAATGGAAAACAAGAATGAGAGGAGAAGGAAGATGGCAGAAAAAGTGGGCTCAGGAGGATTTTTGTTCTGGTGGTGGTTTGTTCTGAGGATGGGAGAAACAAGAGCGTGTCTGCCTGTGTCCAGCAGAGAGGACGCTTACGCTCCGATGAGAGAGGGCAGTGTTGACGGTCGCAAGTGCCCGGAAGCACAGACTGGCCAGGCGACACGCAGGGAGCAGTGGCGGCTGTGGGAGTCTGGGAAGCTCCCCCAGGTGCCTTCACTTGTCTCCTCAGTGAGATTGGAAGCTTCAGCTGTGAGCAAGGGTGGGGAGGAAGTGCTACAGACTGAAGAGAGAGAAGGAAGAAGGGAGCAGTCACCGGGGGATTGGGAGAGTGGGTGGACTGGGAAAATGAGGTATAACTCCAGGATGGCGCTACTGGTCCTAGCTGTGAACACAGGATGGGCCTGGGGTCTGGCCCACTTCTCTCCGGCCTTGCTCGGCCGCGTGGGTGCTGCGTGGAGGAGGCAGAGAGTCAGGATTTAACCAGAGGCTTGGTTTTGCCTTGGGAGGCGTGAACTTGTACTTACGGAAGTCACTGATAAATGACAGGCTCCACGTCATGGCTTTTTTCACGCTGAGCCTGGATATGCCTCTGCTCCCCGCCCTGAGGTGATCCCCCCAAGAGATCTCAAGAACAGCTTAAGGGAAACCAGCTATACACCCAGAATTGGCAAATACCAACAAGTGAGAGACTTCAGCTAGCTGCCCCACTTCAACTTACAGGCAAAAAGACTGAGTCCCAGGCAGGCTGACCTGCCCCAAGGCCCCCAGCAAGAAAAACTAAAAACTGAAGACACTTATACCTAATTCACGAGTGGAGGAGATCACTCAGTGTCTTTTCAGGTATACAACATGTATACCAGGGGAAACATGCACATGCATTAAATTGCTGAATAAATTATCCAAGAAACAGTATTGTCATTTTATATTCTTTTGACTTCATTCATTATTTCCTGACATCTGAAATATTCTTCTTTTTGTTAATCTCCACTTTTCTAATACAAACAAGGATATATATATAATTTTATGTATTTGGTTAGAATTCTTTACAATCAAATCTTGGTTCTTGGTACCCAAGCCACAACAAACAGCCTGAACTGGGTCTATACCATTCGTGACACCTCTTTACAAACCTCAAGTTCAAAGTTGCTGTCAATTCCGTCATGCATGAAAGGATTGTCCTCTGCTATGACCTCCACAAATTTGGTTGCTGTTAGTTCTTTATTTATCATTTTAAAGTCCTGTAAAAGAAACAACCAATCAAACCATAACAGCCTATAATTACAAACATCCACATATTTTTAATGTCAATTTATATCAATACAACACTTTAAGAAAATGTACCAGAAATGGATATCTTAAAAACTGCTAATTTTGAAGAGCATTCTGGATTAACATTGGCATTTACGTTTTTGTTCCTTCCCTAGTCCCTTGAAAATAACAGTAAAGGGTTTTTCAGAGGCATAAGCCAGGACAGAGAGAATGGGAGAGGAGATGATCCCGAGGTGAGATATCAACACAATTCTATGGGCGGGAAAGTGCAGGACTGGTGGACGGAGCAGAGCAGCGGAACAGAGAGCTCAGGGAGTCAAGAGGCAAGACAAGTCACGCCATAGGAACTCAGGCAGGAGAGGCATCTCTGAAAGTGACACCATGGGTAGGGCTGAACACAGAAAGACACGCTGAAGATCTAGTCAAAGACGCTTTCACTTCTAAGCTGAAAACAGAAGGTTTACTCTCTTACTTACTGAACCAGAGAGCATCTGGCCTAGAAAACATTTGGCTCCCCCTGAGTCACAGTGCTGCCAAAAACAAGTGTTAGGTGAAAGTGCCTCCTGGTAAGGCCCTCCCTCCACACTGACCCTCCCTCCACTCTGTTCTAAGAACTGTGAAAACTAGGTTCATAACCCCATGCGAGAGTTAGGAGAAATCTTCTCTTGAAACATTGAGCATCCGAGAGAAGAGATCTGTCAATACTGACAGTTGGCTGGGGAGGAGAGAAGGGAGCGGTGGGACAGTTTCCCGGCTTGGTTACTCCACAGCGAAACCTGATCTTTGACTAGGGCCACTGACTCACAAAGAGCTTGTGATCAGCTTTATGGTGCCACAACCCTATATATGAATGGACAGCCAAGGTTGACCATACATTATAGGGAAAGCCTTAATATAAAAGCCAGAGAACAGCACCAACGGGAAAAATAAGAATAAGAACAGGACTAGGAGGGAACGGAGGCAATGTAAAGAGCAGAAAAAGTATTCTGTCCATTTAGGCTCCCTCCCCCTGCAAATCGTTCATTTCTTCAGTGGGATAAGAGAGATATTACATCCACGTTTAAAAACAAACAAACAGAGTGCTTATAAAAGGGCAAAGAACGAAGAGAGCTTTGGAAATTAGAAATATGATAGAAATGAGACATTCAGTAGAATGGTTAAAAGATAAAACAGGAAATCTCTCCTAAAGTAGAACAAAAAAAGACAAAGATATGGATGATCCGACAGAAAAGACCAAAATTAAACAAAGTTGGTCCAGAAAGTTCAACACCCACATTCCAGGAAAAAAGGATGGAGAAAGCGGAAGGCAGGAAATACTGAACGAGTAATTCAAGAACGTTTCATAATACTGAAGGACAGATGTTTCCAATGTGAGCTAAGCTCACATAAAAGATGTAAAAAGGCCAGTACCAAAGCTGTATCACTGTGAAATTTCAGAACAAGGATAAAAGTCGATTGTAAAATATTTCAGCAAGGAAAAAAATTACATCAAAATGATGGGGAAGCAACAGTAATCAAGACAGTGCAGTACTGGCAAAAGGATAAACACGAAGATAAATGAAATAGAACCGAGAGTCTAGAAATAAACCTATCCAGCTATGGTCAATTGACTTTTGACAAGGATGCCCAGACCATTCAACAGAGGGGGATAAAAAGAGTCTTTTCAACAAACGGTGCTGCGACAACTGTGTATCCACAAACAAAAGAATTAAGTTGGACCCCTGCCTCATACCAGATACAAAAATTAATTCAAAATTGTTCAAAGCCCTAAAAGTAAGAGATGAAACTCAGAAGAAAACATAGAGGTTAATCTTCATGACCTTGGATTTGGCAGTAGATTCTGAGACATAACACCAAAAGCACAAGTGACACAGGAAAAAATAAACTGGATTTTACCAGAAGCTAGCAAGAACAGAAGTTTAAATAAGACCCAGAGTCTCATAATATTACATAACACACTCAAATGTCCAGGTGTCAGTAGAAAATCACTGACTCATCATGCCACGAACCAAGAGGATCTCAAACAGGCAATCAATGAAAAAAGGCAATCAATAGATGCCAACACCAAGAGGACAGAAGGACAGAATGAACTGACAAAGGTTTTAAAACAGCCATCATAAAAATGCTTCAATGAGCAATGGCAAACCTGCTTGAAACAAATGAAAAAAAATCAGAAGTCTGAGCAAAGAAAGAGAAGAAATAAAGAACCAAATGGGAATTTTTAGAACTGAAAACTCTAATAATTAAAAACTCAATGGGGCTAGCCCTGTGGCCGAGTGGTTAAGTTCGCGCGCTCCGCTGCAGGCAGCCCAGTGTTTCGTTGGTTCGAATCCTGGGCGCGGACATGGCACTGCTCATCAAACCACACTGAGGCAGCGTCCCACATGCCACAACTAGAAGGACCCACAATGAAGAATATACAACTATGTACTGGGGGGCTTTGGGGAGAAAAAGGAAAAAAATAAAATCTTAAAAAAAAAAAAAACCTCAATGGATGGGCTCAACAGCATAATGAAAGGGACAGGAGAAAGAATCAGTGAAGTTGAAAACAGAATAATAGAAATTGTCCAACCTGAATAAGAGAGAGACAATAGACTAAAAAGAATTAAACAGACTCAGGCACCTGTGGGCCTATAACAAAAGATCTAACGTTCATGTTATCAGAGTCACAGAAGGAGAGGAGAAAGAAGGTGGGATTGAAAAAGTACATGAATAAATAACGGCTGAAACTTCTCAAATTTGATAAAAACACAAACCTACAGATCCAAGAATTTGAGTGAATCTCACACAGGATTAACCCAAAGAAATTCACACCAAGACACATCACAGTCAAACTTCTGAAAACTAAAGACAAAGAAAGGTTTTTGAAAGAAGTGAGAGTAAAACAACACCTTACCTATAGTGGGAAAAATTCAAATGACAGAATTTCTCATCAGAAACCATGGAGGCCAGAAGGAAGCGACACAGCATTTTTCAAGCGCTGAAAGAGAAGGACTGTCAACCCAGAATCTTCTGGCCAGTGAAAATATCCCTCAGGAATGAAGGAGAATTCAAGACATTCTCAGAGGAAGGCAAACAGAATTTGTTGCTAGCAGACCTGCCTTAAAGGGATGGCTGAAGGAAGTTCTCTAAATGGAAAGGAAATGATAAAGAATCTAAGAACCTCAGGAAAGAAGAAAGAACATGATAAGCAAAACTATGGGTAAATATAATATATTTTCCTTTTTTTCTTGAGTTTTATAAAGTATGTTTGACAGTTGAAGCAAAAATTGTAACACTGATGAGATGCTAAATGTATACAGAAGAAATATCAATTATATTATAAATGGTGGGGGATAAAGAAATGTAAAGGGAAGTAAGGTTTCTACACTTCACTCAAATTGATAAAATGATGACACCATTAGACTGTGATAATCCTAATATGTTTATTTATAGATAGATTAAAAAAATTCTATTAGATAAATCCAAATGAAATTCTAAAAAATGTCCAAGTAACCCACAGGAAGGCAGGAAAAAGAAAACAGAAACTAAAAACAGAGAGAACAAACAAAAATCCAAAAATTAAATGGTAGACTTACGCCTATCATATCAATAATTACATTAAATGTAAACGGTCTAAATATGGCAATTAAAAGACAGATATTGGCAGATATTGCTGGTGGGAATATAAAATGGTCCAGCCACTCTGGAAAAATAGTTTGGCAGTTTTTAAAAAAATTAAACAAATGCTTACTATATAACTCAACAACTGCGATCTTGGGCATTTATCCCAGAGAAATGAAAACTACGTCCACAGAAAAACCTGTACATGATTGTTCATATTGTCTTGATTCATTACAACCACAAACTGTAAACAACCCCAATGTCCATCAACAGGTGAAAGGAAAAACAGACCATCGTGGTATATCCATCAAATGGAATGATATTCAGCAATAAAAACAGAAAAAACTATTGATACATGCAACAACATAGAGGAATCCCAAAATAATTATGCTGAGTGAAAGAAGCTTCACAAAGAGAAAACAGAGAAAAGAGACAGAGAGGATACAGGGTTAAAAAGTCTAAAAGATTTTAGCTAGAATCCCAGAGAGAAAAAATGGTTCAGAAGCAATGAAAGAAGTCAGAGGGGAAAATTTCTCAAAACTGATGAACAGCATTAATCCATAGATTCAAGGTAACAGGTGCCAACTTGAAGAGACTCAATTTGACCATCAAAAAAAAATGACTACAATAGATTGAAATTCACCAAATATGTATAAATCCAGGAGTTGATAATGATATTTTTTAAAGGTCTTTAGTCACCTTTAAAGAATTGCTAGGACATCAACTCTCTACTCTGAAAATTAACAGAAGGGAAAAATCAAGCATTTAATCCTTCCTTTCCCGTATGAACTGTATTTCAGAGTAATTGAATAGCTGATGAGGTAAAGTTCTTCTTTAAATAGGATTTACAGCTATAAGTGCAGAAGGAACAATAGGATTAGAAAATTTCTATTGTGCAATCCTTAATGAAATAATGGATGTTAGCTCTGACCGTCAGGGTCTGCTCAGACCACTAGGAAAGGTTGATGGGGAACTCACAATGGAAGGATCATGCCAAGACCACGTGAACCCACTGGTCCATCTCAACGCCACTAAAGGGGCACATCCCTAATGTGATGCAGCAGGAAGTACACAGAACCACCTGTGGCTTTGTCAGGAGAAAAAACAAACTGAATTGAATCAAGCTTCTAACTCCCACTTTAATGGAAATATGGGGAAAAGGGGAACATGCTAATTAACTCTGAGGATGCAGCCAGCTGAAACTGGATGTCTGACCAATCTACAGGGACCAATGACCTCGTTTCTTGAAAGAAAAAAAATGTACCATGAAGAACGGGAGAAAGTGAACAAATAAACAGTGGTATAATATTCCATCCAAAAAATCACGTACTTTTAAAAAACTATTTTCCTATAGTTAGACATGAGGTTATTGTCAGTTATTCACACATACATAATACTGTTAAATTTTTTAAATCATTCTATTCTATTAGTATTCATTCTTTTAGTTTTATCATTTATCTTCCCATAAGTATAAAAGTATCATGACACAAAAACTACCAATAAAATGAGAATATTGTATAAATTAGATGTTCTATTTTCCAAACTAATAACTTTTTAAAATTGTGTGTGTGTGTGTGTGTGTGTGTGTGTGTGTGTGAGGAAGACTGGCCCTGAGCTAACATCTGTTGCCAATCTTCCTCTTTTTGCTTGAGGAAGATTGTCGCTGAGCTAACATCTGTGCCAATCCTCCTCTATTGTACGGGGCATGCCACCACAGTGTGGCTTGATGAGCAGTGCTAGGTCCGCGCCCGGGATCTGAACCTGCGAACCCCAGGCTGCCAAAGCAGAGTGTACGAATCCAACCACTACGCACTGGGCCAGCCCCTAAATTACTTTTTTGATGAACAGTAATCTTTAAAAATGATATTCATTCCCCCACCTTCATTAAAATGGCAAGACCTGCATTAGTAAAGATATTAGTGGCTGCTGACTGTCCCATTCCCCAGACTAGGAAGCACACTGGGCAGGCCCTCCCTCTGTTTCTATTCCTTCCACTATCACAGACCATTGGAATTATTCCCTTCTGCCAAAAGAGACCCAGGAAACATTCAATGGCTATGAAAATCATCCCGGAGCTTCACCTCCTTATTTGCATTTCATGGCTAGAATGTTTTGCCTTGCTTTAATTAAAATGTCTGTCAATATAAAACCAGTGTCAATCATGAGTGGTTACTTTCAACATCCAGAGGAAGTGCCTCATCTTCATGGTCAGCTCATGGGGAGGAGCTGCATTCGGTCTGCAGTATGCCGTATAAAGCTCCCAGCACTTATCGATGTACTTCATTGAGTACGGTGTCCGCTGTTGCCCACTGAATAAACTGCCTAAAAACATAACGGAAAAAGAAATCATCCAAAAATGATTACAAAATTATAATTTTGGAAAAACAGTGGTACGTATAATCCTGCTGGTTTTGTATTTACCTTTTACGTGGCAGGCATTGGGATGAATGTTCTCAGTCATGAGTTTTGTGAAACACAAAAAGAGCGATGGGCTTCTATTCCTGTGATTAAAAAGATATAGTGGGGTTGGCCCCGTGGCCGAGTGGTTAAGTTCGCGCGCTCCGCTGCAGGCGGCCCAGTGTTTCGTTAGTTCGAATCCTGGGCGTGGACATGGCACTGCTCATCAGACCACGCTGAGGCAGCGTCCCACATGCCACAACTAGAAGAACCCACAACGAAGAATACACAACTATGTACTGGGGGACTTTGGGGAGAAAAAGGAAAAAATAAAATCTTTAAAAAAAAAAAAAAAGATATCATAGTCACTCCTCCCTCCACTGGATGGAACCTGATTCCCCTGTCCTTGAGGGTGGGGTGGACTTAGTAACTTGTTTCCCACAATTAGAGTACAGAAAGAGAAAAATAGTAAGTTTACAGCAGGGAATTCCGGCTGACACCACTTTTAAGCAAGTGATCAAAGTTATCACCACCAGCAATAAGACACAATGATGTCACATACCCCTGATAGGATGTGACCAGAAGGGCAGTCGACCTCCATGATATTCTTCCCCAAACCCATAACTTCAGTGTAATGAGAAAACATCAGTGAACCAAAATCAAGGGACATTTTATAAAATAACTAACCAATATTCTTCTAAAGTGTCAAGATCATAAAAGTCTGAGAAACTATCACAGGTTGTAGGGGACAGAGATATGACAACTAAATGCAACGTGGGAAGCTGAAACAGAAAAAGGACAGTGGGAAAACTCGGAAAATGCTAATAATGCCAATAAACTCTGTAATTTAGTTAACGGTATTGCAGCAATGTCAATTCCTCCCATTTTGATAAGTGTACGATGGTTCTGTAAGATGTTATCATTAGCGGAAGCTGGATGAAGGGTATATATAGGAACTCTTTGTACTAACTTGGCAATACTTCCATAAATCTAAGATTATTTCAAAGTAAAAAGCTTTAAAATATACATACGGTACCAATTTTGCTCTGAGAAAGACAGGAAGTTCTGGCCTAAGGAAGAGCCGGTGGTGACTATTTCTGAATAAAACCCCGAGAGCTATTTGCAGGACAGAGACATGACTCAGATCAGGAGGGTTTTCAGATTTTTAATCTGGGATCTCGTGGTTTTGTGGTTAACGTTTGTGGAAGACTTTGGTCTCTAGTCCTTCATTTCAAGAGTATGTAAAAACAATAATGAACGTCAAAGAAAAGAGGTCAACATTATCACTACTGCTATGGTTAGCTCTGCCCTCCACTGCTCACAGGCGGACGGAAGTGGTACTCACTCGTATTCTTTATGGTGAATGTGGTACGCCAACTGCAGGAGATAATTCAAAAAGGTTCTCAAAAGTATTGTTGTAAATGGAGAATGAATTTCTTCGACTGGTATGTCATTAATGGCTAAAATAAGAAAATTGGAGAGGATGCCTAGTATTTTCTAGAAGCTATTTTAATTGTTCCTGATGCACAATTCAAAGAACTGAGTAAGACGGAGTACTTTTTCTCCCCTAGAGAACACTTTCAACAGTATATACACATCCACCTAAAAATTAAGTCCTACACAAAAGCTCGCTATCTGGTCACTTTACAAGAAACTTACAAGATACCTCGTCCCAATGTTCTGAGCCACGATTTGAGTCATGTTGCTAATTCTAAACGGACTCTAAGTCTGTTCCAAACACTTGAATTTAAAGTAAATAGGTATTAGTCCTAATATTTTATTTTTCAAGTGGATAATTTCAGGCTTCCAGTCCTGCCTCCCAGAATTCAGCTAAAAGGAGTAAAACCTTCAAAATTGTTACATTTATCGCACGAACTTTGTAATTTGAAATCAAGACCAAGCCCCAGAGTCCCTAAAGCCTTTCTAGGCTATTTCAAGTGCCCTCTGATCCTCAGGGCTTCTGACCTGACAATTCAGTATTTCCTTAGGGTAGGCAAGCTTCTCCATGAAGGGCCAGAGAGTAAATATTTTAGGTTTGTGGGCCAGAGTCTCCTTCACACCTACTCAGCTCTGGTGTTGTAGGGCAAAAGCAGCCACAGACAGTACATAAACGGACAGACATGCTGTGTTCCAATCCAACTTTATTTACAAGAACAGGCTGGGGCTGGAGTTGGCCCACGGGCCCTACTTTGGTGACCCCTGCTCTGTAGAGATGGTCTTTGACTGTTGCCTTTATTTCATGACATTGTCTCTTCAAGTACATTTTTTGTTTCATTTTTGTTTTGTTTTGTTTTTGTTTTTTTTGAGGAAGATTAGACCTGAGCTAACATCCACTGCCAATCCTCCTCTTTTTGCTGAGGAAGACTGGCCCTGAGCTCACATCCGTGCCCATCTTCCTCTACTTTATATGTGGGATGCCTACCACAGCGTGGCTTGCCAAGTGGTGCCATGTCTGCACCTGGGATCCGGGCCAGCGAACCCCGGGCTGCCGAGGCAGAACGTGAGAACTTAACCACTGTGCCACCGGGCCGGCCCCTCTTCAAGTACATTTTAAGCACCTTGAGAACAAGACCACATGCTGATTTCTGGGCCTTCCTCACTCCCTCGACATTTCCTAACTGCTTTCACGGCGACGTGATGTTATGCTCCACTTTAAACCCACAGAGGTGATGGACCTGGAGTACTCACTGCTTAACACCCGGTCCATATCAGCAAGGGTGATTTTATGGTGATGAAATTTGCAGTCTTTTAGAAACCTCCAGAAGTGAAGCTTTGTCATCAGAAAGGTGTTATCCAGAGAGTGATCGCATCCCAGGCTGCTGTAAAAACTATAGATCCTTCTTAATTCGGTGATATTTCTTAAGACAGCGTATTCGACCTGAAAAGAGAAAGCCACACATACCTTCACCTTACCTAATAAGAAGAAAAGTAAAAATAAGAACTAAATTAAATGAGATAACACATTTACCTTTTACCACCATAAGAGCTCAATAAATATTATATTCTTCCCACCCATCCCCAGGTCAATAAAATGCAATGTCTGAATAACAGTAAAAAAATGCTGTTATTTGGACAATGGAACTATTTTCATACTGTTATGTGACAGCTTCCTATCTGAGTGGCAGCAATAAAATTCTCTTGGCTACAGATCAATATCCCTCATGTACACAGACACAAAAGTCCTCAACAAAAGATTAGCAAACTGAATCCAGCAACATATAAAAAGAATAATACGTCGACACCCAGCAGGGTTTATCCTGGGATTGCCAGGCGGGTTCAATATTCACAAAGTCAGTCAGTGTGGTTCATCACGTAGATAGACTAAAGAAGAAAAACAACGTGATCATATCAACTGATGCATTTGACAAAATCTAACATCCATTCATGATAAACACCCTCATCAAATTAGGAATGGAAAGGAATTCCTCAACCTAATAAATGGCCTGTACAAAAACATACAGCTAACATTATACTTAATGCTGAAAGTCTCAAATAAGCAATATTCATGTTGATGCTTTACTAACATCCCTTTCTGTCCCATTCACCTTCTAGTATTTTCCCCAGGCCCTCAATGGTCTCATGCAGCCCCACACGCCCCAGACATGCAACCCTGCAGCCTATGCAGTACCCTGTTCTCCAAAACCCCCGCCTCACCCTCCCAAAGATTCAGAAAATGTGAGGAACGGTATTTGGGGTCCCCAGGGAGACAGAAAATTCGACCTGGGCAGCTGCATCGGGCATCTGTCACTCTCAACATTAACTCCTACTTTCCAAAATTCAATTCAGTTGGATAAACATGTAGAGTCTGCCCTATCTAAAGCATTGTTCTAGAACACAGAATTTTCGTTATGAAGCTTAACATCTGGGGAACAGCACAAGACAGATACACAAGGAGGCGTCATTGGTAGAACAGAGCCATGGAGGAAGGAGAGATGGATTCTAGGAAGAAGCTTCCTGAAGGATGCTATACTTCAACTGAGCCTCAGAGAATGCAAAGATGAGTAGGACCACACAGAGAACAGGCGCCCCACATGGAGGCTGGGGGGGGTGGGGGTGGGGAGTGGACAGGGTGGGGTGGTCCAAGAAGGCCAGTAGGGCTGTGTGACCTGGAGCAAGGCTGGCACCCCTCTCTGCCCCAGCTCCCTCATGTGCAAAGTTCCTGCCCCATAGGCTGCTGGGAGGATTCAGGGCAGTAGAGTCATTTGAAACCATGCCCAGAGCAAAGTGCTCCCTATGCCCGTGCTAGCTATTATTATCAGGCATGTGCATAGTGAGGACGGGAACTGACAGGTTGGAAAGATGGCTTGATGTCAGATCCTAGAAGGCCCCGAATACCAAACTGGGAGCATGGAATTCACAGAAAAGGTGACCATTTGGATGAGTGAAGATGAAGCTCGAAGGCTGTGTGCTTGCTTGGGCTTGCTCCTGCTGAAACCGGAAGCATCCAGAACCCAGGCTGAAAAAAGATACCCACGTTTTGACAAAATGACTCCAGTAACGGATAATAGACACACATAATCATGAGGAAACATCAGACAAACCCAAATTGAGGGACATTCTTCAAAATAACTGAGAAGTACTCTTCAAAACTCTCAAGGTCATGAAAGACAATGAAAGATGGGGGAGCTGTCACAGATTGGAGGAGGTTAAAGAGACGTGACAACTAAATGCAACGTGGGTTTGGATCACGAAATAGAAAAAGGGCATTAGGAAAAAAACTGGCGAAATTCAAATAAAGCCTATAGTTTACTTGTAGCATTGTAACAAGGTTAATTTCTTGATTTGATCATTGTACCCTGGTTATATAATATGCTAACATTAGGAGAAGGTGGGTAAAATGTATATGGAAACTACCACTTTTGCAACTCTTCCTAAGTCTAAAATCATCTCAAAAGAAAAAAAAAAAAATAGACCCGCTAACTAAATTGTAATATATCTATATTATGAAATACTATATAGTCATTAAACATTTTAAAGGTATTCCTAAACTGTGGAGTTATAGAATTCTTTCACTTTCCATGTCATATATTTCCATAATGTTTGAATTTTTTGTAAGAACATGTGCTACTTTTGTAATTATAAAACAGTCAAGATATAGTTTTAAATACATGATTTTTTAAAAACCCACATTTTGACATAGAAAGAACTCCAAAGTGGAAAGTGGATAATATATATATATAAAACAAAACAGAACAAAATATATATATATATAAATGATATAAACAATGTGATCCTTTTTTTGGTAAATCAATATATATGTTTATTCATCTAAAAATTATAGCGTAGGGAAAGACTTAATGGCATTGAGTAGCTATCACTAAATACTATGGGAAAACAGAGATTATATGAACACAATGTTCCCTTCCTACATATGTTTGCACAGAACAAAACTGGAAAGATGGTCACAAGATTTTGTCCAGGTGGAGATTCTCTTTTTCTTTTTCTTATCTGTATTTCCTACATTTTCTACAAGTATCGTGTACTGCTTTTGTAACTAGAGAAAGTAATAAAGGTTCCTATTTTTAACAAGAATCTTGCAGTGGACGACGTGAGTGCTACCAGGAGCCTGAATTACAGCGTTGGCCGGGAGACGGAAAGGGGAGGACGGAGGGGGCAGAGGGAGGCACCACTTTCAAGGCCTGAAAACCTGGGGGCCAGCTGAGGCAGCGATGAGGAAGGGAGGGGGCAACGATGCCTTGCAATCTGGAGGTGCCAATGGTCCTCTTATCGCAAGTAACATCTTCAACAACAGTTCACAGAAGAACCACACCGAGCCCCAGTCAAAGCGGGGCCACGATACTGAAGTATAATTTGGTGGCTGTGATTTGCCAGATGCTAATTGAATGAGGTCCAGGTACACATAATTTTTTCTATCTCTAAGGATTTCTAGATTTCTAATGGTTTCTAAGAGTTTGAAGTTCTTTTGAATCCCAGGACCCATAAAAAGGCACAGCAGAGTCTACGTCCTGCAGACCAGGGTGGCCACAGCCTTGGCCTGCAGACCAATCTGGGTGTGAGGGTGACGAGACCCTGATGGACTCTGGGTCCCTCCGTCTGGACTTCCGTTTTCTCATAAAGCCCACTCAGGCCTAGGGTTGCCTTGTAAATTAAATGGGACGATACATTCAAAGCAACCATCCGGCACATAACAGACACCCAATGCACAATGGCAGTCATCAAATGTGTTTTCCCAGAACGGTGAAGACTGCTAATATTTAAGCCTAAAATATAAATTATAACAATGCAAAAGGCTTTCACCTGCTTCTTTTCCTCTGGTTGATCTTTCTCAGGGTACATAGTCAGCAACAAACTTAGATCCAGCTCAATGCTCGATCCTAACACCGATTTACTTTCACTGCCGTCAAGCTTCCTGATAATTTCTAGCAAATGAAGGCAAATATAGGGGATAAGTGTGAAAAGCAACATTAAAATTTTCAATGTTATGTCAAAGTGATTTCTACAGAAGTGTGATATAAGAGTATTCCAAAAACCTACTAAGAAAGTAGTTGCTTACTTAAACTTCAGTTTTCTGAGGTGTCAGGTGTATTTTGCTGAGTGGCTACCACGGACAATACAGATTAATTTGCTTTCCACTGACAGGCAAACGCTCCCTACCGGCACTGCTGGAAGGCCCACGGTGCTGGCTCCTGGGGACGGACTCTGAAGACCGGTCCAGGTAACTTATCAACTCAGCTTCAAGACTCAGAGACTCCGCTATGTGGTCATTGGAGAACAGGCCGTCATACACACGCCCATTCTTGAACGTAAATCGGCCCTGGAGATAGAAAGATAGCTTTGTGCGGTTTAGGAACAGCTTTCTTAGAAAACCGTTGGTAAGTGTACATCAATGTCCTTTTCAAGGATTTGGAGGCTTTTGTTTGTTTGTTTTTAAGATATGCACAGGATCCTGGAGCCTCACGTCTCTGTGTAAATCCTTTCCTCCTCCTGATTCTACGCCTCCGGATCCCCCTTCTCTTCTCCGCCTCTCCTCCCCTCTCACTGTATCTGCCCTTCAACCTCGCCCCAATGTTAAGCACCCCTAGGTCACAGAATGTGTCTTATTAAACTATGCTAGTGACCAGCGGAGTGCCCATCACAGAATAGAGACTCTCTTGCTATTTGTCAAATCCAAGCCGATAGTCAGTCTGATTCAGAGGTGGGCAAATGACCTAATTCAGCTCAGTGAAACTCAAGATGCTTGTGGAAAATTCTCAGAAAAGAGTTTCTTCTCTCCTACTTAGTGAGGTATGTGGATGTGAAGCCTGGAACCACAGCAGCTATCTTGCAGTCGTGAGGGAGGGGCAACATATAGGTAAAGCTGACCTGGTAGGAGACATCATGGATAGACGGAGGACAAACCCTGACATCACTAAGTTGCTGAATCAAATCAAGCCTGAAGCCCACATTATTATCATTTATGGAAGATTAAGCCTGATTTTCTGTTACTTGCAACCAAACACACACACACACACGTAACACAAACTAATTAAATAACTGCTAAATATACAGGAAATTGATGATGTGCTGGAAATTATTTTAAAGCTCATGTAATCAGCTTAACAAAACAGTAAGTTATCCTATGCAAAATTTTTAACTCACTTTACTAGATAGATAATGACACGCCTTCTACTGTATTTCAATTGCTTTACATAATCTTTCAAGTGGAATCTTCACAGCTGTGTACTTACCATGCCATGTTTTTTGTTGGAAACCCATTCTCCCTCATACACGGCTCCACTGGCATAGTAAAACTTCCCATGGCCGTGACGATATCCGTTTACAAACTCCCCTATGTACTCATTTCTCAAAGGATACTGGGAGTTGGGGATTCTCTTCAGAAACCACGTGTGTGTTCCAAAGCCATTCTGCAAAGAAAGCAAATTTCCATGAGAAATGTTCAAAATATTTCTTCTTTTTACCTGAAACAGTTAAATTAGGTATGGATCAAAAACAATGACTCATTTGAAGGGACAAAGAACAGACTTTGGAGTCGCACAGACTTGGGTGCTCAGCTCAGCTATTTACTAACCAGCCTTTTGATCTAAGGCAAATTATTTAATCCGTCTGGGTTTCATCCATAAAATGGAAATAACACCTACCTTACCGGTTGGATGTAAAGATTGAAGAGAGTGTATATAAAGCACCTGGCTTGAAATATTTTCATTATTATCTTAAATTTTATTTATTTTTAACATACAGATTGATATAAATATGTCCCCTCAATGCCACTTTCCAGAAGTAACTACTACTTGAGTTTGAGAATTCAAGTCTGTCTTGCCCAGGCACATACAATCATACCTACTAAATCAACAGACTATATGTACATGTCAATACACACACAATTTTTTCAACAATGGGATGATTCCATATATACTTTTCTGTAACTTCTGGGTATATACCGAAAAGAAGTGAAAGCAGGGAATCAAACAAATATTTGTACACTCACGTTCACAGCAGCATTATTCTCAACAGCCAAAAGGTGGAAGCAACCCAAGTGTCCATTGACAAATGAAGGAGTAAACAAAACGTCATATAAACATACCATGGGATATAATTCAGCCTTTAAAAGGAAGGAAATTCTGACACACGCTATAACGTGGGTCAACCTTGAGGACATTATGCTAAGTGAAATAAGCCAGTCACAAAAGGACAAATATCATACGATTCCAGTTATATGAGATACCTGGAGTAGTGAAAAGCCCAGAGACAGAAAGTAGAAGGGTGGGCGCCAGGAGCTGGGGGAGGGGAGAAGGCGGAGTTAGTGTTTAATGGGTACAGAGTTTCAGTTTGCAAAATGAGAAGAGTTCTGTGGATGGATGGTGATGATGGCTGCACAAAAGTGTGAATGTACTTAACACTGAACTGTACACTTAACAATGGCTAAAAGATGATTATTCACAATAGCCAAGACGTGGAACCAACCTAAGTGCCCAGCAACTGATGATTGGATAAAGAAGATGAGGTATATATATACAATGGAATACTACTCAGCTATAAAAAAGGACAAAGTCATCCCATTCACAACAACATGGATGGACCTTGAAGGTATTATGTTAAGTGAAATAAGCCAGACAGAGAAAGACGAACTCTGTATGACTCCACTCATAGGTGGAAGTTAACATATAGACAAAGAGAACTGATCGGTGGTTACCGGGGAAAGGGGGGGTGGGGGAGGGCACAAAGGGTGAAGTGGTGTACCCACAACATGGCTAACAATAATGTACAAGTGAAATTTCACAAGGTTGTAAACTATCATAATCTTAATTAAAAAAATGGCTAAGATGGTAAATTTTATGTTATGTGTATTTTACCAGAATTAACATTAAAAAGAAAAAAGAAAGCTGGAGTGGCTATATTCAGATCAGAAAAAGTGGACTTTGGGGGAACGAAAATTACCAGGGTTAAAGAGGAACATTACACAACGATAAAAATGGTCAATACATCAAGAAGACATGACAATCCTAAATGTGTAAACGCCTAACAACAGAGTTTCAAAATATATGAAGCAAAAAGTGACAGATTTGAAAGGAAAAATAGACAAATCTACCATTATACTTGGACTCTTCAACACTCTTCTCTCAGAAATGGATAGAAAAAGCAGACAGAAAATGAGGAACGGTACAGACGCCCTAACAACACTATCAACCGTCTTGATTTAATTGACATCTACAGAACATCCCACTCAACAAAAGCAGAAACACATGTAACATTCACCAAGACAGACATATTCTGGGTTATAAAATAAACCTCAACATATTTAAAAGAAATGTATCATACAAAGTATGTTCTTTGACCACAGTGGAATTAGACAAGAAAAAAAAAATCAACAGTACAAAGATATCTAGAAAAATCCCCAAATACTTGGAAATTAAACAACATTCTTCAAAATAATTTCTAGGCCAAAGAGGAAGCCATGGGGAAATTAGAAAATATTTTAAAACTGAACAAAAATTAAAACATAATATATCACAATTAATAGGATACTGATAAAGCAGTGCTAAGAGGAAAAATTATAGTATTAAATGCTTATATCAGAAAAGACAAAATGTCTCAAACCAATAAAGCTTCCATCTTACAACTCTAGGAAATGAAGAGCAAATTAAACCCAAAGCATTCAGAAGGAAGGTGATAACAAAGAATAGATATCAATTAAATTGAAAACTGGAAAACATCAGAGAAAATAAATAAAACTAAAATTGGCTCTTTAAGAATTTTAATGAAATTGGTACACCTCTAGCAAGACTAATGAAGGGAAAAGAGAGAAAATACAAATCAATATCAGAAGAAAGAGGGAACATCACTAAAGACCATATATACAAGAAGAATAATAAGAGAATGCTATGAATAATCTTATGTCAATAAATTTAAAAATTTCTATGAAATGGACAAATCCCTTCAATAACACAAACTCCCAAAGCTTACTCAAGAAGAAATAGACAACCTGAACAGCACATTATTTAATAAATAAATTGACTTTATAGTTAGTTTATAGTTAATCTTCCCACAAAGACACCTCCAGGCCCAGAAGGCTTCACTGGCATATTCAACTAAATGGCTAAAAAACAGATAATACCAATTTTACAAACTCTTCCAGAATACTGAAGAGAAGAAAACATTTCCAAACTTATTTTATGAAGCCAACATTAGCCTGATTACTAAAAGCTGACAAAGATACTATAAGGAAAGAACACTATAGATCAATATCCCTCATGAACATAAACACAAAAATTCTCAACAAAGTATTAGGAAATTGAATCCAGCAAGATACCAAAAGGATAATTTCATCATGACCAAGTCAGGTTTATCTCAGGAATGCAAGGTTGGTTCAACATTTGAAAATCAATCAATATAATTCAACACATAAACAGACTAGAGGAGAAAAACCACATGATCATCTGATTAGAGGCAGAAAAAGCATTAGACAAAATTCAACGTCCATTCATGATAAAAGCTATAAGCAAAGTAAGAATTAAAGAGAGCTTCCTCGGGGCTGGCTCCATGGCCTAGTGGTTAAGTTTGGCGGGTTCTGCTTCGGCAGCCTGAGTTCAATTCCCAGGCACGGACCTATACCACTCGTTGGCAGCCGTGCTGTGGCAGCAACCCACATACAAAATAGAGGAAGACTGGCACAGATGTTAGCTTAAGGGCAAATCTTCCTCAAGTGAAAAGAGGAAGATTGGCAACAGATGTTAGTTCAGGGTAAATCTTCCTCAGCAAAAAAAGAGAGCGAGAGAGAGTGAAAGAGAGAGCGCTTCCTCAACCTGATAAAGGGCATCTAAGAAAAACCTACAGCTAACATCACATTTAATAAAAGACTTAAGTCTTTCCCACTAAGGTCAGGAACAATGCAAGGATGTCTGCTCTCTCTGCTCCTATTCCATATCACACTGGAGGTCTCGGCCAGTGCAATAGGCAAGAGAAAAAAAATGGCATACAGATTAGAACAAAAGATATAAAGCTGACTGTATTTGCAGACAATATGATTGTCTATATAAAAAATCTCAAAGAATTTAGAAGAAAGTGACTAGAACTATTACGTGAATTTAGCAAGGCTCTTGAGTACCAGCTTAATATACAAGACATCATTAGACAATCCTAGCTATACAAAATGTATAAAATTAATCACAGAAAGTTTTTCTTTCCTGTGCAGGAAATAAATAGCTTCTAAACTGTAAATAATAGTCTCAGTCACGTGAATTATGGATTCGCCAGTGGCAGAACCTAGCTTGCGTATGAGCGCTTTAGAGAACGCTAATCAAGGCACTAAAAAAGGCTGGGTTAGACTAGCCAATCATAATTTGAGCTCCTAAATTTAGCAGAGCTTGCATTTCAGACTACCATACAGTACCACACCAAATAACTCATGTCTTGAGGGCCAGTAGAGGTCCACCCCTGGGTATATCCTGCTAAAACCAGCTGGTACCGTACCTGGATGCCCCTCTCCCACTGACCAGTGTACTCTTCGTTAGTCGTCAGCCATCGCATCCTGCCTTCCCCGTGGCGCATATTGTTTTCCCACTGACCTTCATATATATTTCCAGATTTGTAACTAGGACATACAGAAAAAAAAGACAATTAAAAACAATCAGTTGTCTCATTTATAACATTTATCTTTAAGACTTTCTTTTAAACTTTCTCCCTAAACATCTTTGAAGAAATCCAACCTTGGACCCACACAATCTTCCCTGTGTGTAAATTCAATGGACAGGCAGGTGGTTGCTAAAAACGACCATCTTAGCGGGTAGAATAAAGGATTTTATTAAACCTTCTGATCATTGTCACCTTACTAGGTGACAATGTGGATAAGAGCAGGCATCTTTAAATCTTTAAAAAATCATTCCCTGTAGTATTTTAATTAGCAATATTTTGCCCCCAAATATTTTAATCCTTAAAATATTGGATTTCAGTCAGCTCAATCTAAAATCAAGCAAATGCATCAACATGCTTCAGAAAACATACAACAAATAATTGAGATCCGTGATTAACATGGAGAACAAAGAAAGGCAGTTTGTACGTATAAGAAAGTGAACCAGTATGATTAGACATCATTTAATATGGTTTTTCTAAATTTTCCATAGAATATTTTCATCACTTTGAGGTTCCATTGGGGTTAACTTAACTATTCCACCTTGCTGATATAGAAAATACGTTCCCTGGAATTTCTGCAGCTTATCTCTAAAGAGCCTGAGTGAGAATTATCTGAGGGACCAGTACTTTCTCCCACACCCCAAACGTGCCAGAGGGGGTACCTACCATCTTGTTCCCCAGCCCTTTTTGACGTTGAACACCCAGTCTCCCTCGTACCAAGAGGTGCCCTCTTGATTGTAATAAATGGAGCCCTAAAACGAATAATATCATTTTTAAAAATCAAGCCTCATAAAACACATGCTTTTTCGAAGGCAGAGATAAAAATGTACGCATTTACAGAGTTTAAACTAGGCAGAAGTCAAAATCATACTTAGGCAAGGCATATAGTCTGTGTTAGGTTTCTGTTTTGCAACCGAGAAAATGGTGAAGAGTCCATCAAGCGAGAATGACATCATGTCGCAAGTCAGTTCCTCCTTAATAACAAAGGGCCCCAGTAAGGCAGGGAATGACTACAGTTATCATATTCAGTATATTCGGTAACTATTAGTCATATGAGTATACCTGAAGTAATTCTGTTTTGCTGTCACCTAAAGTGAAGAGTAACACCTTGCATATAACTGAAGGTCCCTATCTTTTATGTATCAAAACCATTTTTGCTTTATCCATTTTGACATCTTCCTTATTTCACCGCCTCCAGTGAGTGAACACAGCATCAGCTTCCTTCGAGGGCTCCTCTCAGCTGGAATGGCCATGCTGCAAGGTATTTGGATTTACGCTGAGTGGCCTCAAAGTGCTTGCTTCTTCACTGGCTTATCTCCTCGTGTGTGAGAGTGATTTTTCTATCTTCTTCCTCGTTATCAAGCTAACTTGTTCCTTCTTGGAGCCAAACAGGTGCCTCTGTTGGAAGTCACCACCCCCAACGCCTCCAATATGTCTGAACCGATCTGCTATGAGCCTTAAAAAAAAAAAGAAAGAAAAAAAGAAAACCCAGGACACAACAGAACAGTCTAAATCGGACTAAAGTAGGAGGGCTAAGGAGATCTTAGCGAGGACCTGAGCAGCCTTCCTCTTGCAGAAAGGGAGAGCAACCACGTGGTGCAGAGAGCCCGGAAGTGGGGTGTAGGGAGGCCAGGGTGCTAAGACAGGCGTAGCCATCAGGCCCTTGTAACCCCCTCCTAACTCTCTTGGCTGGCATCTGTTAAAGAAAAAGCTTGAACTAGCTCTCTAATTCTCTTTTGAACTAAATTCCAAATCTTTTATGCACGGACTTGGTTTCTCAGAGGCATTTTGGCTGACTCCCAGCGACCCTGGCATGTACCTCATGTGAGGACCTCTGGTTCTATTTCTAGTCCATATGGTAGACACGCTTACAAGCAATGAGCACATAGCCCAGGTGTCTTCAGGAGGAGCAAAACACAAGTTGAATTTAACTCTCGGTGCTGTTCTCACAATAGCCTTCTATAGGCAGAATTCTCGAAGATTCCTTAGGGCTGGTCACAGATCTGCTTCTCGCCTCTACCTCAGTGTTTCACAGAGCGCTGTTGGAGTTAGAGACACTGATTTCTGTGAGCTTCTAAACGATGCGCCAGGCTCCACCCATTGACTTTGTGGGTTTGAAAACAACCCATGGCATTTACCTTATCTTAGTAAACAATTATAAATTATTTTTAAGACATAAAATGAGTCCACGGCTATTTAAGAAACCATATGTGAATACTGCACAGTCCTGGGTTTTAGGAAGATTACAGACTTGGTGACAACACCCTCCCAAGTGACACTTTCATTAACAGGGTACGGCTAATGCTCAACCAGTGACGATTACAACGATGCAGTTTTTCTAAAAACATTGCTGTGATATTTTATCATCCTATACACAGCAAAACAATAATTACAAAAACAGCAACCTTAGTTAAAAGTGAATATAACCTACATTGCTGGTGGGGACGTAAAATGGTACAGCTGCTGTGAAAAACAGTTTGGTGGTTCCTCAAAATGTTAAACGTTGGGTTACCATAGGACCCAGCAATTCCGCTTCTCAGTACGTATGCAAAAGAAGTGAAAACAAGTACTCAGACAAATCCTTGCGCACATATTTACAGCAGCACTATTCACAAGAGCCAAAAGATAGTAACAGCCCCAGTGTCCATGAACTGATGAATAGATAAACAAAATGTGGTATATCCACACCATGGAATATTATTCAGCCATAAAAAGGAATGAAGTACCTACAACATGAACGAACCTCGAAAATATGATGCTGAGTGAAAGATGCCAGACACAAAAGGTCACACGTTGTGTGATTCTATTCATATGAAGTATCCAGAATAGCTAAAGCCATAGAGACCGAAAGCCCATTGGTGCAGGGAGGGGATAGGGAGTAACTACCTAATGGGTATGGGGTTTATTTGGGGGTGATGAAAATGTTTGAGGACTAGATAGAGGGTGCACAATATTCTGAATGTACAAGATACCACTGATGGTTCACTCTCAAACGGTTAATTTCACATGATGTGAATTTCATCTCAATAAACAAAAGGCGAATGTGCCCTTAACAGGCCCCGCTTCCCCCCTTCCATGTTTGTACATCCTCTTCACAGATGGGAGTCACGTGGCTGCCTCACCCACCTTCCCGTGTCTCTTTCCGTGGCACCAGTGGCCGATGTAGGACACAGGCTGCGTGCTGCACTTGAACATACCAAATCCATTCCTCATGCCGTTTATCACTTCTCCTTCATAGGTGCTGCCATCCGGCCACGTGTACATGCCATGGTTCATGGGAATGTTCTTCACAAAGTCCCCCTAGGGCAAAATGGCCGTAAGAGTGACAGAAAGAAGGCAGCGGAGAGATCCTTACACCTGGGGGCTGTTCTCTCCTCCCACGAAACAGCTGAATATCCCCCACTCCCACCCCCCTCCTCCCTTCTCTACGCATCCCACCCTCTCTCACCTGATCCCTCCACTGGGTAGAGGGCCAGGCAGAATAAATATCTGGAAGGTTGTGTGTAGACTATGCTCCAAGATACAAGTGAGTGACATGGCAAAGTGGTGGCTTCCAATTCTGGCCTTGGGAACTTGAGATTCTTAGAATCCACCCCGAAGGAGGCTAATTTACTGGATTCTGGCACTCCCTCCAGGAGAGTCTGATGATCAGCCAGGCTTATTGATCGCTGGCAGAAACCTGTCTTTCTGCCTATGGTTCATCAAGATATTCTGCGGACATGTCAGCCCACCATCTGCCCCGTGAGCACCTTCCCGAGAATCCACTCTGCTCGGGACCAGGAGGGCTGGGCAGCACACAGTTCGGCACAACTCAGCCCAGAGCCAGCGGGTTCTCTTCCAGGATGTGACCTCGCTGCAGGCAGCCAGTCAGCAGAGAAAAGAGGACAGTGCAGCCTGTTCTGACCACTGACCAGATCCCCCGAGGCCAGCTGACCTCCCTGAAGATGCTTCTCCGAGAGCTTGAATCCTGCCCGTCAACCCTCCTGACAGGGCTGGTGGGGGGGGGAGGGGCGGCTCTGGGCCCGCAAGAATGAGCCCTGCCTCAGAACTTCCAGAGACAATGAACCGGAGACCACAGGCTAGAAGGCAGGGCGTCTTGGGAGAAGGGAGCTTTCCTGGAAACGTTGTCGGGACCCAATCCTCAGGCTCCCCTGGGCCTTGGAGGTCCTCTCCCCTCCACGATGGTGAAGGTGACCCGTTCCTCGCTCTCCCTGAGCCTCGTCTCCACTGCCCAGCTCCAGTTAGCTGCCCACCTGGCCCAAACCTACCTCTGTTTCCCTCACCTGGCTGCTATTTGAATACCTGCATTTGTTTTAAATATCTTCATTACCACTCATCATGTTAGCAGGTCTGCAACTGTGATTTTTAAAAGTGGCTCAAGCACTTTGTGGGTGGGAGTGGAAACTGGTGCCCTCTTTCGGAGGGCAGTTGGGTTATAGCAATCAATTTAAAAATACATATTCTCCTCAACCCAGCAAGATGCGTCAAGTGAAACCCACATAACGGAATCAAGCAGCCGGTGAAATAGGGGGATGTGGAGGAGTGGACATGGTTCCATCTCTAAGAAATAAAGGTACACAAGAGAGCGTATAAGAAACTATTTGTGTTTGTAAAAAGTAGGAGAGGCTAAGTTCACGCATGTGTGCAGTACATGCACGGAACACATAGAATACTCTAGAAACTGGTAACAACAACCACCAGAGGGTTCCGTGCAATAACGGGTTACTTTTCACCTATATTCTCTGGTTCTGTGGATTTTTTTTGGCCCATGTGCTAGATTACTTTTACGAAAGTAGCATGTCTAATTGTGGGAACCTGACCGTTAAATTTCACCATTACAGTTTAGAACTATAACGTGTTATAGGCTTTACCTCATATTTCAATCCGTCGGCCCAAACATATGTGCCTGGTCCGTGCATGAATCCTTCTGAGAACATCCCCTTCAAAACAGAAGAACAAACCCTGAGGACCAGTCGCTGGCTTCACATGCCTACTGCCGCCCATGGTTTCAGCCCTCAGGATAGGGCCTTATTTCCCCTTTCATCTGCAAGAATCTGGTTGTCTACACATTCAGCAATGGCGGCAGAGCCCTCCTTTGAGCTGGGGCTGCACTGGTGTCCAACTGGTTCTAAAAAGGGTCTGAGTTGTCCAAAAAAATCCAATTCCCTAAAACTTACACCAGGCAGCCCCGTGCAGCTGCTAGACACCAAGTGGAAATTTAACCTGCGTCTTCCTCTTTGAATCAAGCCGTCAGAAAATTTTATACTTCAAAAGAATTCACATACTTTTGGTTTTGTGTTTCAAAGTTTAAAGATTTTTAAAAATTATTTAAACTGGATTAAAACTGTTATCTGGGTATCAGAAATTACTGCACTTGTAAGTTTCACACTCGGTCTGTTTCCCCTTCCTGGGCGTTATCACTGTGTGTCTGTGTGTGTCACTGACGTGGACATACAGGCATATGACAGACAGCTGTCAGTACAGTTCATTTACACTTAGAGTGTCTATTGTTAATGGACAGGAACTAGTCACCGGAAACTTAACACACCTGAGTGTGCACATGCAGTCAGAGAAAACAAAGATAAAATGACACTCAGTTCTTCCTTAGAATCACTTGTCAGAGGCAGGGGGGCTGGAGGGGAGAACCAAGGGTCTGTGTAAACAGTGCCCTAACTTAGTGAGTTTCAAACTCTACTACACATCAGAGTCACCTGCGGGGGGCGGGGTTTGGTGTGAAACGCAGATTGCTGGGCCCACCCGCAGAGATTCCGATTCATCAGCAGGACTGGGCTGGAGCCCGAGAATTTGCATTTAAAAAAAAGATTCCCAGGTGATACTGATGCTGTTGGTCCCTGGGAACCCACTTTGAGAACCACTGCCCTCACTTCTCTAGCAAGAAGGTCTATCATGGTTCCGAGTTCACATGGGCTCACGTCAGACGGGGCTGGCCCTCAGGGAAACTGCGGGCAATAGCCAGCACTTCTATTTTCACAAACTAGAAAAGAGAAGATCACACCGCATCTACACGGGGAGGGCACGTGTACTCATGAAACGTTTGTTTTTCTTGTCTGTCTTTAGCAAATGGGGATCTAAACATGTGACAAACCCCAGCCTGACTGACACGGGTGAGGCTCGGGGCTACGGAGTCAATCTGTGGGGTGGGCCTCCCTCGTGATTTAAAGGAGATCCAACTGGTGATTAGCTTTAATCAAAATAATTTGAGTCTAAGGGAAATACAGAAAGCTTACAAAGCAAGTAGCTGACAGCGGCTAGGGAGGAGACCCCTACAAACGGAGGGCTGTTCGCCCCACAGTCGTGGGAAGGGCAAGGCCGCCGGTCCAGGCTTGAGCTTCCACGTAACCATGTGCCTAAAGGCAGCAAGACAACCACTTAGTCTCCCCTGTGTCCTCAGCAGCCGGGAGGGTTTACTCTGCAATCAAGCGCTGGGTGTCGTTTTGAACTATTTACAACCAGCGCTGCATAAGACACCACAGCGGAGAAAGAAGATTCTGATCAGGGTAAACGAAGCACCTTAAATCCCAAATCTTAGAGCAAAGGAAGATGGCACAGCCATTTTAATGACTATCCTTCAGTCATAATACAGAGCATTTTTGAAGTTCTTAATGACACAGGAAAATGAACATGTTGTACGTTAAGGGGAAAAAAATCAGCATATTAAAACTCACGCCTTATAAGAAAAATTCATTCTCCTATAATAATCACATATTTCTTTGATAATCTGAATGAATGAATACCTTCGTTGTGGCATTAGCAATAAGGCAAAAAACAAAAACACCCCAAAAGTATCCAATTCCTAGGGCATAGTTATGAATAGTAAGTTATGACACTATGCAGGGGCCAGCCCCATGGCCCAGTGAGGAGGGGTTCAAGTTCTGTGCGCTCTGCTTTGGTGGCCCGGGTTTGCAGATTCGGACCCCAAGCGTGGACCCACTCCACTCATCAGCCATGCTGTGGAGGCATCCCACATACAAAGTAGAGGAAGGTTGGCACAGATGTTAGCTCAGGGCTAGTCTTCCTCAAGCAAAAAAAGAGGAAGTCTGGCAATGAATGTTAGGCCAGGGCCAATCTTCCTCACCAAAAAAACCCCCACTACGGAATATCTAAAATAATTATGGAGGAGGGAATGGGGAGTTATTGTTTAATGGGTACAGAGTTTGTTTGGGATGCTGAAAAAGTTCTGGAAATGGATGGTGGTGATGGTTGCACAACATGGTAAGTATATTAGTACCTCTGAACTATACGCAAACGGTTAAAATGGTAAATTTTGTGCTATGTATATTTTACCACAATAAAAAAATTTTTAAGTTATGAAACCACATAGCAATACAGAAAATGATTCATAAGTGAAAAAGATTTCAAGATGTTATCTACAAAATGAAAGTGCCCATGTGAAAATACTGACACACCCATTGAAGGAATGAAGAAATACAGCGAACTGAAAACATTTATGGGAAGAGGATGATGATACTGGGATCTTATTCATTATTATCGACTATTCGACCTTAATGCTGTTTGTACAATAAATAGGAATCAGGAAAAGAAAAACATCAAAAGCGACTACTTCAGTTGTCATGAGCCATACTTTTCCCTTAAAATACATAAACAGGCTTCAAAACAAAATCAGCAGTAAGTACCTCCACTTTCTTTTGAAGCATCAACGGATATTTCTGAAGATGCGAATCTAAAGCTATCAGCCCACACCTTCCCCCCTCCCCAGTCCCAAGGCGTGCGACTCACGTGGTAGGTACAGCCTCCTTGAAAGACGGCAAAGCCTTCCCCCTCGTACAGTCCTCGGACTTTTTCCCCTTCGTAGCTACAGAGACAGAAAGCTCAAGGTAACGAAGAATGTGAGTAAACCGAGGTGACAGTGGCTTAAAGTACACAATTGCCATCAGTGAAGAAGTACAAGTCACGTCTCCCATTCATTCACTCAACAATCATTCCCCGAGGGCTGCTATGTGCCTGCCCTTTCCAAGTCCTGGGGCTAGAGCTATGATCAAGACTGGAAAGTTCCTGCCCTTGGGAGACAATAGTTCACTGAGGAGAGACAGATAATAAACAGGAAACAGAGAAAATAATTCCAGATTGTGCTCAATTTTTGTGAAAGAAATGATGGGGGAATGTGACTGAGAGTAGGAGGAGGCTGCTGCACACAGATAGTCAGGGTGGAGGCTCTGAGGACACAAGGGTTCTACTGAGACCTGAAGGACGTGAGACAATCGACCATGAGAAGAACCCTGGGAAGAGGATTCAGAAGAGGGTACAGCAAGTGCAAAGGTCCTGAGGCAGGAAAGAGCCTGACAATTTCAGCAAACAGAAAGGAGAGCAGCACAGCTGGAGCACACAGAGTGGGGCGGGGGCGGGGGTGGGAGCGGGCAGGACAGGAGGAAGATGAGAGGGGGCAGGGGCCAGGTGGGCTGTGATAAAGACTTGCAACAAAATCCAAATCTCCAGGAGGAATCAGGAGAGGGTTTTAAGAGGTGAGGTGTACAAGATCAGGCTTGTGTCTTAAAAAGATCATGCTGGCTGCTGTGTGGAGAACAGATCGTGGCAGACAGCTAACTGCAGGGGGGCGAGGCGGGCAGTGGCAGGGGAGAGAGATGGAAGGTTACAGAATGTTCTGGACAGTTTCTGTCTGGGATGATGAAAAAGTTCTAGACGTGGACAGTGTCGTGATGGCTGCACAACATGATGAGTGCATTTAACACCGCTGAATTGTACACTTCAAATGGTTAAAACAGTAAATTTTATATAATGTATGTTTTACTATGATAATTTTTTAAATTTTTTTAAAAGATACATTGTGGACACAGAGCCAGAATATGTGCTGATGCGCTGGACTCAGGGAAGGGAGGTGTCAAAAACAGTGCCCGATTTTCAGTTCAGCATCATGTGAATAACGTGCGATCTGTCACCTGTCCCATCTCTCGGGTCTGAGGGAAGTGAGGTGACAAACACAGGAACCCGTGACAGCCATGACCAAACTGGCTTATTCCATGACCCCAAGGAAGAGTAAACATTAGGAAATCGGTAAACATAATTCGTGACATCAGCAAATCAAAGAATAACCATCTGTTTACGACAAGATAACAGAAACGTATTTGATAAAACTCAGCAATCATTTCTTTAAAAATTCTAAGTAATGTTATGGGATGAGGAAACTACTCAACCATAAGAGACGATTTATGAAAAAACAATAGTATATATGATTTTTAATAGTAAAACACTGAAATCAATTCTGTTAAAATCAGGAACATGAGCAAGATGCCTGCTTTTATCACCAATTATTCAACATTGTTTTAGAGGTTCTAGTTAATGCAAACAGTCAAGAAACTGCCAAAGCAATCTTGAGAAAAAAGAACAAAGCTGGAGGCATCACAATCCCTGACTTCAAAATATACCACAAAGCTATAGTGATCAAAACACCATGGTACTGGTACAAAAACAGACACACAGGTCAACGGAACAGAACTGAAAGCCCGGAAATAACACTGCATGTATATGGACAGCTAATCTTTGCAAGAGGAGCCAAGAACATACAATGGAGAAAGGAAAGTCTCTTCAACAAATGGTGTTGGGAAAACTGGACAGCCACATGCCAAAGAGTGAAAGTAGACCATTATCTTTCACCATACCCAAAAGTTAACTCAAAATTGATTAAAGATTTGAATTTAAGACCTGAAACCATAAAACTCCTAGAAGAAAATATAGGCAGTATGCTCTCTGACATGGGTCTTTTCAAATACCATGTCTACCCGGGCAAGGGAAACAAAAGAAAAAATAAACAAATGGGACTGCATCAGACTAAAGAGCCTTTGCAAGGCAAAGGAAACCAGGAACAAAACGAAAAGACAACCCACCAAACTGGGAGAAAATATTTGTAAATCATGTATCTGACAAGGGGTTAATTTCCAAAATACATAAAGAACTCATACGACTCAACAACAAAAAAAACAAACAACCCAATCAAAAAATGGGCAGAGCATGTGAATAGACATTATTCCAAAGAAGATATACAGATGGCCAACAGGCACATGAAACGATGTTTGACATCACTAATTAATAGGGAAATGCAAATCAAAACTACAATGAGATATCACCTTACACCTGTCAGAATGGCTATAATTAACAAGACAAGAAATAACAAATGTTGATGAGGATTTGGTGAAGAGGGAACCCTCACACACTGCTGGTGGGAATGCAAAGTGATACAGCCACTAGGAAAAACAGTATGGAGATTTCTCAAAAAATTAAAAATAGAAATACCATATAATTCTGCTATCCCACTACTGGGTATCTATCCAAAGCATATGAAATCAACAATTGAAAGAGACTTATGCATCTCTATGTTCATTGCAGCATTATTCACAATAGCCAAGACTTGGAAGCAGCCCAAGTGCCCATCAACGGATGAATGGATAAAGAAGATGTGGTATATATATATTTACACTGGAATTCTACTCAGCTATAAGAAAAGACAAAATTGTGCCATTTGCAGCAAGACAGATGAACCTGGAGGGTATGATGCTAAGCAAAATAAGCCAGACAGAGAAAGACAAACACCGCATGATTTCATTCATACGTGAAAGATAAAGAAACACATGGACAAAGAGAGCAGATAAGTGGTCACCAGAGGGGAAGGGGGGGGCGAAAGGGGTAAAGGGGCGCCTATGTATGGTGATGGATAAAAACAACCATTGCTGGTGAGCAGGATGCAGTCTATACAGAAACTGATATATAATAATGTACACTTGAAATTTACACAATGTTATAAGCCAATATGACCTCAATAAAAAAATTTTTTAAAAGTCATAAATTATTTTTTTTAAAAGTCAAGAAACTTGACTAATTGGCATAAATATTGAAGAGTTAGGAAATTATTTTAATTTGAAGATTATGTAATTATTTACCTATAAAACCCCAAAAGACTCTTTTTCGAATTGATGAGACATTGTGGTAACTCATGGGAGCGGGCAGCGAGGGTGAAATTGGAATACCAGTGGAAGGAGATGATTAACTCCCTTAAGATATCTTTGCATTATTTCATTTGTCACAACGAGTATACAGTACTTCAGTCATTTAAAACGATGGATAAAGACACTGTAAAGGATTTTCAAAAGAATTCATAATAGGTCCCTTCAGTGATATCAATGACACCTCCCGTCATTCCCTCCTCACACCTTTCCACACATTTCCAGGTGCTCTCGGCCCGGATGGGGACACGCTCTGTGTCAGGATATTCAATTCCTCTGGTTCCTGTGTCGGGGGACCAGAGGGCCCACCTTCCCTGAACTAGCTCAGCACACTTACCGACACTCTGCTCTGAGTTTCTCTAAAACCAGCACAACGTGGAACACACTTACACACTGCCTATACAGACCATATTTCATACTTTTTTGTATGCTTCTATAGTGCTCGGCCCACAGCTGGCACAGCGTGACTCGTTAATAAAGGGCTCCTGATATCATTCAAACTATAAATCCTGACTGAGCACCTGCCGGGCCGAAGCTCTGGTGTGTGGTATTCTGGGTGTATCTCTGCACCGAAAGAATTGTCAGCCTGGTGGAGCAGTCGAGGCCAATAAACAAATTACAGTAATTCATACATAATATATATGTATGGAATAGAAAATAATATATATTATGTATAAAGTAATATATAATAGAAAGTAATAAGTATGTTAGAAGAAATTTGGAGGAAAGTTACTTCCTGTTGGGAAGAATTAGTGGAAAAGGGTGGGTGGGATTTGGTCATTCAGAAATGAGGGACAGGGGCCAGCCCAGTTGCACAGTGAAGTTAGCATGCTTTGCTTCAGTGGCCTGGGGTTCACCGGTTTGGATCCCAGGTGTGGACCTACACACTGCTTATCAAGCCATGCCGTGGCAGGCATCCCACATATAAAGTAGAGGAAGATGGGCACAGATGATAGCTTAGGGCCAGTCTCCCTCAGCAAAAAAAGAGGAGGATTGGTGGCAGATGTTAGCTCAGGGCTAATCTTCCTCAAAAACAAAAAAAAAAGAAACAGAAATGAGCGACAAAATCCAGTAAGGGCAATCTTTGCAAGCAGAGATAAAAACAAACGGGATCATGGAGAGAAGTCTAACTGGGCTCTTGTGTTGGGAGGGGAGAGGAAGGCTGGGGTCAGAGCACAAGGCGAAGGTGTTTTATTCTGTAGACAATGGAAAGAAATCAGAAGTTCTTAAGAAGCGTTGGGTAGCCAACTTCAAAATGGCTCCCAATGATTCTCAGCTCCAGGTCTTCATGCCCAAGTGTCGTCCTCTCTCACACTGAATGGGGCTGGCCTGTGTAACCACTAGGATGTTGTGAACATGACAGGGGGTGACATCTGAGACTGGCCATGAAAGATACCGTGCATTCCGCCCTTGCTCTCTCTTGGATGGCTCTCTGCCATGTTGTGAGGACATTCATGCATCCCTGTGGAGAGTCCCTGTGACAAAGAAACAAGGTGAGGCCTCCTGCCAACAGCCACGCCAGGGAGCCACTTTGAAAGCAGATTGTCCAGCCCAGACAAGCCTTCAGATGACAGCAGCCCCAGTTGACATCTTGACTGAACCTCATGAGATGCTCACCAAATACCATCCAGCTAAGCTGCTCCCAGATTCCTGACCCCCATAAACTGTGTGAGATCATACTGACTGTTTTAATTGTCCTGTTTTGGGGTGATTTGTTACACAGAGAGATAACTAATACAGGGAGCGATGTAAACAGAACCATGGACTAGGAATACAAATCTATGCAGGAGGCCTGGGAAGAGAGACCAGAAGCGGGGACATCTTTAGGAAACGAGCCAATAGCCCAGTCAAGAGGAAATGAAGAGTGTACACAGAGAGAAAAGGACTAAGGAGAGAAGCTTAGAGGAAAAAAAAAAACACGAAGGCACAGGGAAGGCAGAGGATAGTGTTTTGATTTCAAGCCTGGATGTAGGAAAATGGTGGTGGCCTTAGAGAAATAGGGACCAATGGGGAAGCCAAGAGCTGGGAGAGAAACAGCAACATTCAGAGGAACCTTCTAAAGTGCGTATGCTCCCCAATTAAGAACCTGAGGTTCAGAAAGGTTCACTGACGAAGTTGATATCATCGAGCTAAGACTCAAATCCACATCTTATTCCAAGTCCTGCAGTCTTTGCTTTTGGACACGGGGAGTTTGAAGTCCAGTGGACGATGCCCTGTAGGGAGTCAAAAATTTGAACCTAAAACTCTAGGAGAGAGAATGATGTTAAAGACACAGATTTTCAGTCATCTAGGGAGATAGTAGATAAAGCGACAATAAGAGATTGCCGAGAAAGAGAACAGAGAGTGTAAATGTGGTAGAAAAGGAAGCACGGAAGACGCAGCCCATTCCAGTCACCTTTCAACTATGAGTTTGGTCAGAATGGGCTCCTCATACTGAGTGGCATCTTCATTCTGCTGGTGTTCAGACTCTCTTTTGAATCCCCGTTCGCTGAGCTGCATTTCCAACAGTGGGACAACACTGGGGGATATTTCTTGTCTAGCAACATTGCCACCTTGTTTGGGAAACTCTGGATAATCAGAAAGAGTGGATGGAGAGCGGGCAGACTTATCCCCTTTTTTGTCTGCTCTTTTCTTTTCTTTCACCATTGCCTTTAGAAGGCCTAAAGTTTACTTTAGGTATGTCAGTATCAAATGATTCCTTTGGTTGACAGCTGTTTGTTTCAAAGCATTGAAGAGTTTTATCTGAAAAATAAAAAATTACGTCTCTAAATACTCAGAGGTTTCACTTGTAGTTAAACTTTTAGCTTTACAACACTATGTCATTATCATTCTCCTCCTAAAGCTTGAAAAATTAATCACAAGTATCACCTTTTCTAAAAATAAGACAATCTCAATATGGCATTGGTTGTTCCTAAAATTTTTAAAATTGGAACCACATCTACCATTCTTTTTAAACTGTGTTTCAGTGAGAGGGGTATTCCTGTGATGAAAAGTGCTCACGTGCTGGATTCAGGCTCCTGTATCGCTCCTACCAGCTGAGTGTTCTTGAGCAAGTTACCTGATCTCTTTCTGCTTCAGATACAACATAAAAATGCCAGTGCCCTGTCTCATTATAAGAACTAAATGAGATGATGCACAAGATACCTAAAGTAGGGGACACAGTGCACAACCAACAACGGAGGGGTTATTTTATGTCACTTTCCTGTTTTCCAACTTGGAACCATTGGCTGCCTACTCCCTTTGTCAGTACCATCCCTGACTGAGTGCCTCCTGGGCCAGACAAGAAAGGGAGGGCTAATCATTTGTCTAAGGTGGCAGAGCTGATGGGCAGGGCTCCAAAGCCTTTGTCTGCTTGGCCCTCCAAAAACTGGCCCCACAGAAAGCATCCTAGCCTATCAAGCAGGACACATGGATGAGTCCTGGAGCGTAACAAGGCAAGTCTCTGTTCGCACGCCCCGAGGGTGCAGTGGGCACCCCTACCCCTCCCCCGCCCTCCTTTGCCTGGATGGCATCCTCTGGACACCCCACCTGCCAGCTCATCCCCACCTCTCGGCTTTGCTCTCACCAACCAACCAACCTTGGCCCGCTTCTCTCTTGCTTCAAAACCCACTCCTCTTTCCAGCCCCCCGCCCCCAGCTCTCTAGTTTCTAAACTCGAGCGGGCCTTTCCTCTAGGCTTTCTGATCCCTCGTCCGCGAAATCCGAACTACAAATCAGGCAAGCTCCGTTTCTCCCGGCGTGTTTCCTACTACCGTTGGTGTTTTCCCTGTTCTCCCTGGCCTGAGACCTATCATTGGGACTGTCCTTTCTTTCCTTAGGCAGCACTAAAGGGGCGCGCGTCCTCTGGCCTGGGGAGCCCCGCGCTCTCCACCCGTCCTAAGGCCCTCCTCGCCCACCCCGCACCTGCTCGGCTCCTGGGGGCGCGGCAGCTGGGCCGAGGGAGAGCTGGCCTGGGCTGCGCGTCCCACCTGGCCGGTCTCCAGGCAACCGCGGGCCCAGCCCCTCCCCGCCCACCCTTAAAGGGGCCGCCGCGCGCATCGGAGAAGGCACTGAGCATCAGTGAGCCCTCTGCCCTTCTGGTCCAGAAGGTCAGGTGGAAATCTGGAGCCGATGCACCTGAACTGGGCTTTCCCAGCTCTGCTCATCGTCGCGTGACCTCTCTCAGGCTTTACTGCACCAAAACGGGAAGGAGTCAGGCTTCGGTTTTCCACTGCTGCCGTAAACAAGTTAGCACAAACTTAGTGGCTGGAAGCAACACAAATTTATCATCTTACGGTCCTGTAAGTTAGGAGTCCAACAGGGCTGGTTCCTTCTGGAGGCACCAGGGCACAATCCATGTCCTGCCTTTTCCAGCTTCTGGAGGCTACCTTCCTCCATCTTTGAACCGGGAAGGTTGCATCTTTCTGGCCCAGCTGAGAAAGGTTCCCCACATTTAAGAAGTCACGGGCTAGACTGGGCCCACCTGGCCAATCCAGGACACGGTCCCCATTTCACCAGCCTCCCCTTGATCCCATCTGCAGAGCCCCTTTGGCCCTTTAGGTCACACAGCCAAGGGTTCTGGGATTAGGATGCGGCTGTCTTTGGGGGCCCCCTACAATTCCCAACTTGCACTTCTTGTGACTATTAAGTGAGATCCTGCAGACGGGCACACCAGCACAGTGCTTTACACAAATGGCAATAGTTATTCCTTGACTGAATTGTGGCATCTAAGGAATTCTAAGTTGCGAAGGGAAGCCGTCTCCCAGAGGCCCACGGCCTGGGCAGGGAGGGCGAGAGCAGGGAGTGGTCCACACTGGTCAGTGTACACCGACTGCTGTCTGGACTCCACAGAGGGCATTTTTACTTCCATTTCTGTCAGAGTTCAAATGGGACGAGATTCCATGGAAAACTATTTGCCAACCGTCTTGTATCTCCAGTACCACTCAGAGCCAGTAACAAGAATGTCCTGCAGTCCACACCCCAAGGAAACCACATCGCAGCATTAAGGTTACAGGAAACTCAAAGTCTTTTATTTTTCCTTGCCTACAACAGTGCTTTGCCACCCTGACTGCGCCAGGGAACATCTAAAAATAGTGACCTCAGCCCCACCCGGTTTTCTTCCAGCTGGGCAGAGAATCCCCCCTTGGGTTTTCTGGATTATTCCTTTTTTTAAATTTCACGAGCATCGGGGTTGAGAACCACTAATCCCAAAAGGCCATAATTTTACATTTATGAAACGAAACCATTATGAATTTTGTCATCATTAAAGGCTGAGAGTTGGAGCCTAAAGCACGTCTGGCCAGAGCAGAGGCCTGGGTCACTCCGCAAGTGCTCTTCCCATTTTTGTACAACATGCTCTCGCCTGCACACACGCGCACACGCACACACACATTCAAATGCAGAACAAAAAATGTGCAAGCAACGCTCCACATGATTTAAAAAGGATCTCTAGGTCATTTCTAAATGGATCTAGTACTTTGTTTAAGGAGCAGGTTAATTTTGAAACAAACAAACAAAAATGGCTAGTTAAAACCCTGTCTTTCAAAACAGAAAAAGCTGCGATAAAATCTAGAGTCCTAAAAACTGAGGAATGCCATCAGTTTGGAGAAATGACGTCCAGGTTGGCGATATGCCGCATGGTGGGCCTTCCGTGGGGGCAGTTCCAGGGGTGGTCCATCTCGCCCATGTGGGTGATGAGCTTCCTCATCTCGCTCGCGTTGAGCGCGGTTCCGATCATCACCTGAACATAGACACAATGGCGTGAAGGGAACTCGGACTGGTTTTTGATAGAACAGCAACTCTTCAGAAGCACTTTTCCCTTCAACAAAACTGGACAAGATCACAACTCAAAAACAATGTTCCCAGAAAATTTGCCCCGAGCACCTACCTTCAAAGAGCCCAGCCCTCCACTTTTTGTGAGACCCGGACCTCCATGGCTCCTCCAGGGCAGCACACCTTTCTAGAGACCCGACCACACCTGTCCAGGATCCACCAGTCTCAGCTCCAACACGACCGCCCTCTCGGCAACTGCAGCGGTTCCCCCTTGAGCCCTTCAAGCCGTTCTCCGCAAAACACCCAAAGATTCCTTTTAAAGGTATGCCAGAGCACGCGGCTCCTCTTCCTGGCTCTCCCCTCTAGGGAATAAAAGCCCAAGCACACCACCTGATTGGCCCTCACTGGCCTTTGTGCCCGCACACCCTCCCCAACCCCAGCCCCACTGGCGCCCCGTCCTCTCTTGAAAGTACATAAAGCAAGTACCTGCCTCAGGACCTTGGTACTGGCTATCCCCCAGGCCAGGGATGCTCTTTCCCCAAAAGTCTGCACGTCCCACTTCCCCTCTCCCTTCGGGCTTCTGTACAACATCCCTGTCTCCTCTCAGTGAAACAACCCTCCTTGTCTAGCCCTCCTGAGCCCTGGCCCCGCTTTTTCCCCACAGCACATATCACCATCTGACATACTCGTGGACATGAGCAGACTCCCCAGCAAGTACAGAGAAACTGAGACCCTGAGAAACACGGAGAGATGGCAAGAGGTGACAATCCTGAACTTTTCTGTCACTTTCTTCCATGAGCCAGGCAGTCCTATGGAGGCGAGATATCCAGCAGGGTGTGGCCACGTCAGAGGAAGACAGGCAAGAAACAAGCTAACAGAGAAGCAAGCACTACCGGGGGGAGGCTACCGCGGTGGGGCGCTCAGGGCTGGAGGCCGGGAGGGAGCCAGGCATGTGAAGAAGGATGGGAGGCTGAGAATCCAGGCGGAGGGACCGGCAAGCACAAGGGGCTCGAGGCAGGAGGGAGGCCAGTGTGACGGTGGTCTGGGGCAGAGCAGTCGGCGCCGGAAGCGCAGGCAGGGCCTGGAGCACAGGCCCTCGGGAAAGCCCACCCCAGTCAGCAGGGGCGCTCGTGAGCCACGAAGAGCTGCAGCACGCTGGACTCGCCAGGGCAGGGAGTGAAGGACAGCCTGCGGCTCCAAAGATCTCCGAGTCATGTAAGACAGAACTTGAAATGCCTGGCCATTAGCACAGCCAGTCCCAGCTCTACCTCTCACTCAGACTCCAGGACTGGAAGGTCAATGCTAGGTCTTTATCAAAGAACTATCTGTGGCTGCAAGTCAGGTCCTGGGCCTCAGTCTCTGCTCTACTTACACTTTTCCCTTGAGTGATTTCACCCAATCCCGTGGCTGTAAAGTACAGCTCAACTTATCTCCAGCACGGACACTTCCCCTGAGCTTGAGAGTCATCAATATGGCTGTTTTCAGACACCCCGACTTAGAGTCCCAGGGGATCGCAAACACAACCCGGCTAAGACAGAACTCCAACCCTTCCCACTTGCAAATGTAAAAAGCTGCTGATCTTGCCCTGCTCCCTTGTTTCCGTTACGGGACACCCCCGACTTAAGACTGTTCTCCATTCCAACCCTTCAGCACCTCCCACCCGTGCAGCACAAACTCTCAGGTTCTGACCGGGATCTGCAAGACCCTATGGGGGTCCTCTGGACGCCGCTCTGCTCTCATCCTGGTGCGCTCTCCAGTCACGCGGGTCCCCCTCTGGCTTCACCAGACACCCCGAGTCTCTGCACTCGCTAGTTCTTCTATCTGGAAAGTTCTCATCCAGGGGGCTCCGTCTCACCTTCCGAGCGTCAGCTCAGACGTCACCTCCTCAGTCGGTCTTCCCCTGACCACCCATCTCAACTGTTCACCTCATTTTTCTGTGCTCACTCCCTACCCCAATGCTGCTTTAATTTCTTTAGTGAACTTACTGGTATCTGAGGTTGTTGTTATTTTTTATAGCAGGGGCTCAAGAAATACCTGTTGAATAAATGAAGGAATGGCGTCCTGACTGTGCCTACAGGCCAGTGACACAGGTTCACTTACTTTACTTTGACGTCAGGCTAATCACAAACTACTGCTACCATTGTCCGCACCAATCTGAGCAGCGGCAGTGGAATTTCACGGCGCAGCCTGTGAAATGCTTGCTGACGGAGGGACTCGGCATAATCTTATGCGTGTCCTTTAGGCCTGGCAGCAGCAGATCTTTATCTACCAATGTGGTTAAAACCCAGAAGGTCCATAAAGCAGCAGTGTGCATAATAAATAGCTAAGCATGCTGGGATACTGTTTAATGGAAGTAAAGAGCAATAATTAAGGGTCAGAGGTCAAAGACAATGCAGACGTGTTGAGCTCCTATGTTACCATGGCAGAGGGCAATGTGGCTCTATATGTCAACGACCCAGGGCAATCACAGCCACTTTTAACAACGCTGACTGGTCAGGAGAAGAACTGACCAGTCCCAGCAGACGAGCTTTCTCTACTCACAGACTTTCGACAGGCTCTGGAGGCAAACATCTGCCTGACTCGGGAAGGCCGGCACATCACCCCAGGGCTGTCGCTCAGCATGAAGATCAGTTCATCTATGTCCTGAGGGCCAAAGGTCCAGTTTTTACTGGTCGGCAAGGAAATCAATTTAGCCCTTTCAGTGACTGGAGCTAAAAGAATAAAATTTGGAGAAAAACCCATTATTTGAAACATGCCTTTCATTTGAGTGCTACTTGTAACGAACATTTGAAAGAGAAGGCAGAAGCAAAATGCTTTTCGGGGGACAATTGTCATCTCTTATGAAATACACTGATCCATATGACCTCAAAGATGGTTCTCAGCTCTAAAAGGACAGAACTCTACAGTCCTAAGTAGTAACTTACCGCCTTCATCGATAACAAAATCAAAGCCATTCTTTCGGAATATTTCCAGGTTTTCTATCAGAACAGCTTCATTGACGGCAGTTAAGTTGAGAGTCTGCGGTCTGAAAACAGAAGAGATTCGGACCACATTTTGAAGTCAAACACTGACCTACAAGGCAGAAATGAAACTACAACAACTCTGCGATTCTTGGAATTCACTCCAAAAAGCAACATGAATAACATTGCATGCAGCTGTGTGCCTTTCCTGTCTCAAAGCTCTCTGAGAATTTCCTTTTGGCTTGCTTTTTTAAAGTTCCTTTTAGAAAAACTACAACAGTAGTTTGCTTTTCCTCGATCTGCCAGCCCACCCCAATGAGCCAGTCTTTTTTTTGAATCCCCTCTTTAAAGATAACAGTATTATATGAAAATACTGTTTTTCTCCCTCACAATAAAGACAATTTGAAAGGCTGGGTTAAGGTCACTACAGGCATTTGAAAACAGAATAAAGAGCACCTGTCTTGCTATCCTGCTCCTTCCTGTGCCTGCGTTATTTATCTATCCCTTATCCACCCAGGATAAGGGAAATCCAGGAGGATTTCCCAAGTGCTCAAGCAGGCAGACACTGCTAACAGCAGGAGATACTGTGGCGAGTACACACAGACCCGGTGTCTGCCCTCACGGGATAACAGTGCAGTGGGGAAGAAGGACATTGATCAAAGAAATAAATTATCGTGTCAAACTACACTGAGAATCAGGAAGAAGAGACGCCGGTGCCAGAAGAGCACAGAGCAAGTGAGACTCGACCCGGAGGGAGAGGGGATCAGAGAAGGCTTCTCTGAGGAAGTGACTTTCGAGCTGAGATCTGGGGGTGAGGGGCAGTACCCAGGCAATGGGGGTGAGGGGTGGGTGCGGGGACAAGTGTTCGAGGTGGAGACAACAGTCTGTGAGAAGTTCCTGTGATGGAGCACTGATGTTCCCAGAGCCACATATAAAGATCCGCTTCATTCTTCTGCATGGCCACGTAGGAATTCCTGGGGTTGTCACGGGAAAACGAAAGATGGCCAGTGTGGCTCAAGTATAGAGAGCAAGGAGAAGGGGGCTGAGGAACGAGGTCCTCAGGGCCAAACTGGGCAGGGCCCGGGAGGACAGAATGCAACTGTGGCCTTCATCCTTTCATCTTGCCTATGGTCCACCCGGGACCCACGGATGCCTGGGATTACCTGGGTCAACTTGAAATGCTACAAACGAGACCTTATGTATGCAAAATAGCTAGAAAGTAGAAGACCTCTCCCAGAGGAGCAGGAACATTTCAGTATTACAAAGCAGCGTGTTAAATGTCTTCATCATTCCCATTTACTCCTACTGAAAACAGGCATCATTAAACCACTCCACAGGGAACAGAGCACCAGGAACTCGGGCTATTTCCCAGCTGCGTGACTGTTTCAGTGGCACAGTTCTTCATGCTGGGATCTGCTGCTTTTGGGATCTGAGTTTATTTCTCTAGGTAGTTTAATTTCCCAAGTGAAAATCCATGACCTCTTCTTACAGCTTTGCCTCAGAAGAGACTTCTGGGGGCCAGCCCAGTGGCGCAGCGGTTAAGTGCACACGTTCCACTTTGGTGGCCCGGGGTTTGCCGCTTCGGATCCCAGGTGCAGACATGGCACCGCTTGGTAAAAGCCATGCTGTGGTAGGCATCCCACGTGTAAAGTAGAGGAAGATGGGCATGGATGTTAGCTCAGGGCCAGTCTTCCTCAGCAAAAAGAGGAGGATTGGCAGCAGTTAGCTCAGGGCTAATCTTCCTCAAAAAAAAAAAAGAAGAAGAGACTTCTGGTCGACATGATATCCTATCACACCATCTTGTGAAGTGGTCAGAGTAGAACATTCAATCTGGCAAAAGAGAGAGAAATACCAAATTCCGCAGCGACTATCGAATCACTGGAATTCATCTACTACAGCTGAGGACGGACACACAGGCTGTGCTCTTTCTGAACAAACCAATTCTACACACTCTAAACAGAAATTCTACATTCTATAAATTGCATTTCACCAAAAGGATTTTCTGGCCGACCAGTGATCAACATTTTTTAATAGCTAAAAAGGTGTGATACTTAAAGAACACAGCTGTGTGACCATGGGCAAGTTATTGAACCTCTCTGTGCGCACCTGCTTCACCACCTGTGAAATGTTGATGGTAACAGTGACTACCTCATAGGTTTGTGAGGATTAAATGAATTAATACATGTAAATTGCTTCAACATTCCTGGTACATAAAGGCACCCATTAAATGGTGGCTAGAACTACCATTATGTAAAAAGGATAAAAATCTGCTGTAGGGATGTTTATGGCAAAAAATATACATATATGTATACATACACACACAAGCTGTTAGATTTTAAATGTGGGGGTGAAACAACACAGAGAATTCCAAACACTGAAATGAGCTTACGCTATGAGCCTCTGACCCTGGAGCACAGTGTGCTGCTGGAGCATCTCGAAGTTGTATTTCTCATCCGTGGCGTGCTGGTCCACTATGAAGATGTCGGCATCCAGTTTGGTTATTATAAATCCCAAGTTAAACTGGCCAATGATTTCCATTTCTGCAAACATCGTCTTACTGTGTATAGAAAATGTTAGTTATAAGACATTTTAAAAGATTATTTTTCTGATGATAAAAGACACTGTAATTAAAAAAACAATACAAAAATAGAGAAAGGTCCTAACACTCCTGCTTTCTAAAGATGACATTAGTTATTCATTCATTCATCCTACTCTCCAGAGACGACAATAGTTACTACTATTAACAACTTGGTGTTTATCCTTCCAGACCTTTGTCTATACAGTAATTGTTTAAAAAAAAACAAAAATGGAATCATAATTCCTCATAGAGTTAATACTCTCATCACTTACCAACGCATCTTAGGTATTTTTTCAGACCCACACACCAAGATCTACCTTATTCTTTTTAATGGCTAAACAGGAATTCACCATGTGGATGTACCATAACGTGTCTGACAAATTCTCTAATAAAGCACATTTCAGTCGGGACCATTTTGAGCAATAAGAAGCTGCAACAAACATTCCTGCACATAAATCTGCTCTCTTGTAGGAGTATTTCTATACGACAAATCCCTAGATGTGGAATTACATATGCACATTGTTTTTTGGGGCTTTTTTGGTGAGGAAGATTCGCCCTGAGCTAACATCTGTGCCAGTCTTCCTCTATTTTGTATGTGGGTCACCGCCACAGCATGGCTTGATGAGCGGTGTAAGACAATGCCTAGGATCCGAACCCGCGAACCTGGGCCATCAAAGCAGAGCATGCCGGACTTAACCACTAGGCCACAGGGCCAGCTCTGTACATTTTTGATGTTGATAAGAGAGCTGTAAAAGTTGACACTCCCACCAACGGTGTACAGAGTCTCTTTTTGCCAGGCCTGGGTATCAATCTTTCTAATATCTGCCAAGCTCACCAATGGGTCCTTTGGTGGGTGACTTCAAAATCTAATGCCATTAATGACTCTGTAAGTCAGTCCAGACTAGAGGCAGACACCACCACTAATCTTCACATGAGAAACTGACACTGTAATTCTGCAACCTGCACAATTAAATTTGTGAAAACGGATTTCATCAGTACCAGCCCTGTGGCTACAGGAACTGAGACTCTGTCAGAGCCACGGTGGAAGCTCTCTGGTTCTCAGACAGTGACATGAGCTGAGGATGAAAGGACCTGAGATTGTCACTTCTTTCTGTAAGTGATCCAGTGCCCTGAGGAGGATCCACCCCACACCACAGTGCTTATAATCGTCACTGCCACGGCAGCCACTTGGGCTCCCGAGGCCCGTACTTTCACCAGCACTGCATCACGACCAACCACAGGTGACGATCTGATGCACCGCGATGCCTCTGCAGGCCAGGGATTACTCAGCTCCCATTTCCTATCAGCCAGGAGGTCAAATCCAAGGTCACGACCAAACCCATCCCAGAACCCTCCCTTTGAGGGTCTGTCTCCTGGAACCACTCCTGGGACTAGTTCCTTATCATCATAGTCCAACCAAGAGACAGAAACCACAGCAGTGATTTGAACAGGGAGAATCTGTAACAGAGTATTATGAGCCAGTCACAGGCGGTTAACTACTAAGCTAAGAAATACAGGAGCAGCAAATGCAGAAGGTAACCCCACTGCCAGGGATGAAGGAGAGTGTCCCAAGGAGGGAGTCCTGGAAGAGCACCAGCTCCCCCCAGGCTGAGCTTCAGACCTTGCTGGAACAGGCACGGCTGCAGCCCACTGGATGAAGAGCAGTTTGCCAGAGCATCATAGTGAGCGATGCTGGGCCTCCTGCACGCTGCTGGTGGCTGCCTTGCAGGAGGAAAAGAAAAGGGCACACAAGCAAGGAGAGAAGCCGCAGCGTCCCGCGAGCGCCCCCTACTGATAAAAGTCTAACAGCACACCAGGAGAAATGCTTACACGGTCCAGCCTCCAGGAGGGAAAGCAAGGCCAAGAAGGATGGATTTGGAGCAGAGAAGCAACAAACCGGTAACTGGCAAAAATACCAGCTCTCTGGCTGTGATGCCATGCTCTCCCAGGAACCGTCTGAGTACGCTCTGGTTCCCAGGCAGACTCCCTATGGGGAGAACCTGTGCCCACCTGAAGACCCAGGTCTTCCGTGTCTTCGGCAGGTAACCTCACTCTGAACTAAAAAGGAGCATCTGGCTTAAAGAAACAACGAAGAAGAAACAAAACCTTACAACTTGATATATTTAGTTGTAATTCAAAGTACAGAAACGGGACCTGGGAAACACTACCTCAGTGTCTTCGATTACTGCCTAATCTTTAGCTTGAAATGTATTTCTCAGGAAAAAGTACACCATACCACGCCTCGTCTCAGAACAACTCAGAACACAAGCAGAGCCAATCCAGCAGCCAGGCACTGGAAGCCAGGAGCCACTGCCAGTCCGTCGGGGAGCAGGGTTTCTCAAAGTGACCACTTGGGCGCTTGGCGAAAATGCAGATTCCTGGGCTCCACAGGGGGCTCTCCCAGGTGGACCGATGCAGACTCTCTGGGTGCTGGCCATAGGCTCTGCTTCTTTAACAAGCGCCCTAAGTGATTCTTACATGTACCGGAATTCACAAACTATAATAACAGGGGATCAATAAACGTTGGTTGAATTAGTTAAAATCTCTCATTTTTAAAAATTACAGTTAATTTCACTCACTGAGTGGGCTAAACGAATCCAAAGATAAAGGATACCCAGCATTAATTTGGGGTACCTTTACATGTCTCTCCCTATCAAGCACATACTTTCGAAGATTGTGTGTGTGAATGTATGCGTGTGTCTGAAGGAACCTGGCTCTCTGCTCTGGCTCCCTCGGAGCTCAAGGCCCCCAGATGACATCCAAAGAGGTTCACCTCCATTATCCACACTTTTTAAAGGAAGTATTTCCTGAAAACCTTTCTCAGTGTAAGCTAGGCACTGTGAATACCGAAGGAAATCTGTAATACAATACTCGTTGTTGAAGGATTTATAACCTAAGTTAGGCAAAGCCCGTGTGGTCCAGACTAAAAGTGCTATAAAATTTCTACATAATTACTGAGCTGCACTGTGTACAGGACAGAGCACATTTCACTAACTGGGGAGACAAAATATATACAAAGTTGAAAAAGATAAGGTTAAATATTTCAAGAGAATTCATCATTTAAAAAGTCCCAATGTGGTACGTAATTACTGCCAAGAAAGTGGGGATAACTAGTGTGTTCTATTATCTGTATCATTAATATTTTTCTTTAAGTTGACTCCTTTTTTTACCTCTTATCCTCTTATCCTCTGCAGTCTTCTTGAAATCACAAGTTTGACAATGTGTTGTAATTTTTTCCTAAAACATGTTAAAATGAAAAATGGGAAACAGCAATGTCCACCAAAATCGCCATGAGTTCAATGCAGGGAGAAGTCACTGTGGGCTGAAAACCTTCAGGAAGAGGAATGAAATGGGGGTCAAGAAGGCACTGATTAATTTGGACTGATGGACAGGACAGGCTAAGAAAATCTAAGGAAAAAATTATTGAAAGGGTTCTGGCAGCAGAACGGTATAGTGAAAGAGTTCTTCACAGAAAATAAATTTGATGGATGTGAGAGGCAATGAAAAGAAGTTGGTGAATGAAAAAAACATCACGGAGGATGCATCGGTAAGGCCACCAACCAATCTGTGGAGTCAAAGCTGCCTCCACCATCAGCATCTGTGGGAGGGAGCATTGAGAAGGGAGACAGAAAGGGAGAGGGGGAGAGGAAGAGAGAAGCGCTGGCAGGGCTGACGTTTCAGGATAAATCTAGTCTGTGGTGCAGAGAAGATGCCCGGGTAGGACGGTCTTCACAGGCAGCAGGAGCCAGAGGACCAGATCCTGGGGCCAAAGCAGGGTGACACCCGAGCCCCGAGCCAGAAGAGATGCCATCAGAACAGAGGACACCCAGAGGAGCAAAACCAGAGTGCGGAAAGACTGGCCTTTGGTTCACTCACCACAACTGACTAAAATGAGCAAAAATACTCTTAAGAAACAAGTTTACCTTATCTCTTTTCTTAGTTCATCTTCTGCTGCTTGATTTTCTCCAGGGCAAATCTTTGCCCTAAACCTCCTATAATTCTGTTCACCTGCTCTTTTTTGTTCTTGGTGATGTAACCGCTTTATTTGTTTAGCTAAAGAACTCATAGAAAAGTCAAGGGGCACTATTTTCTTGTTAATTGTAACAGCTACATCAACTTGAGAAACTGACGGGCTCTGAGTGTTAACCAACTCTGGAAGGATGTCAGAATTTAAAGGAATTTCTTCTTTTTTCAAACGCTTTGTGTTTGAGGCTGTGAGATTAGTTGGCTGAGGCAAAACTCTAAATTTAGATCCACTATCTTCATGGCCTAAATGGCGTTCTGTGTCTGAAAAACGATGGCCAGTTTCAGGTAACTTCTGACAAGACTCCACATTTTCTTGTGAAAACCTGTCTTCAGGGGAGCTTGCTGTGCGGTCACTGCTGGAGTGGCGGCCCGTTTCTGGGGTGCTGGACGCTTCCCCTGAGCCGGCTGAAGTGCTGCTGTGCCCTGAGTCCTTCTCCACTTTGTCCGTGCGGTCACAGGCATCCTCCTCTGAGCTCGTCACCTCTTCCCGGGGGCTGGACGAGCCTGTGGCAGAGACGGGCTTCTGGGGGCAGAGGGAGTCGGAAGTGCTACGAAACTGTGCGCTTCTTTTCTGTCTTGGAGAAATCCGTCTGGGCTCAGCAGCCTTCCGGCCCTGAGACTTGCTCCCTGTCACGTGATGAAGGGAAAAGGCCTCTCTCAGTCTGCAAATGGTCACCGCCCGCTTCTCCTCCCCTCGAGTCCTGGACAATGCGGGACGATCCTGCTTTTCTGGCAAAGGTTGTTCCACCTCTGCTGAGTGTATTTTTATTAGGTTCCCTGAGTAGATACAAACAGAGGAGAGGATCAGGGACTGTACTGAAATGGAACAAGAGGACGTTTTTACGTGAACAGGCACTTCACTAAAGAGGAGGTCCAAATGGCTAATTAAAACCTACGAAAATTGTTCTACATTCATCATAGAGATACGAATTTAAACCACAATATGACGCCGCTATCTACTCACCGGAACGGGTAAAATTAAATAAACAACAAATACGCACAACGATGACAATCAAATGGAAGGCTACATACTGCTGGTGGTAGTGAAATTGGCAGAATCGCTTTGTAAACTCTCTGGGAGTGACAGTCCTAAATCTAAACGTGCATGCCTGTGACCCAGCGTTGCCACATCCGTGAGAAACGTCTGGCTGTGCTTGCGAAAGCCATGGACGGGGATCTTTCCGACAACTTTACTCATTACAGCCCCAAACTGGAAACAACCCAACTATGCCCAAATAAATCGTGGTACTCAAATGCAGTGGAATATTGTACAGCACCGAGAATGACTGAATGAACTGTCACACATGACTTGGATGAATCTCACAAAATATTGAAAGAGAAACAAATCACAAAAAAGTACATACAGGATGACTTCAAATTAAAAACAGATAAAACGAATCTATGGTGTTACAAGTTAGGAAAATGGTTACCACAGGGGGATTAGTGTATGAAAAGGGGTACAGGCTGGTTGTGTGGGTGCTATTTCTGGATCTCAGGCTGAGACACTTATAAGCCACACACTTAAGACATGTTTGTTTCTGCGTAGCTGCTATACTGCAATAAAATGGCTGAAAGGAAAGCACTGATTCAACTGTGCTTCAAGAGGGTCAGGTATGTTGAGCACTTTCTCTCTATGGGGCAAAGTGCCCATGAGTGAGCTCAGAGATGCCACCACTGGCCCATTCCACAAAGATGTGTGTGCTACCCACCGTCCTCCACCCCTTGCCCCCCACAGACACATCCATAATCCCCATGCAGAATAGGGCCAGGGAAGACATGGGACCTACCACAGGGAGGTCAATGGCTCTGCCACACCAACGTCAGCGTTTCTGTGCTCCTCTCCCAGCACCTAGCAGCCCCACCCCACCCCTCAGGAGCTTTGTGCCTCCAGCACATCCCTGAGTACCAAAACTGCCCAGCATGGCACTCTGAGAGCCTGCCCCACGGCCATCCGAATTGACCCCTCCCCAGCCTTGGGTTAGGAAATGTTAGGACAAAGCCACTCTGTATCTCGCCACTCTCCTAAAGCCCCGGCTATGGCTCCTGGTACCCTCAGTTTACAAAGCCACGTCCCAGAGCAATTTCCTCTCACTGGGAACAACACTCATCTGCCACCTTAGCTTTCCCCCAGACAGCTCTCAGGCTTTTCCCCCTGGAGGACACAGTGATGAGCGGCCACCCTTCCATCTCTGCATGTAGAGACATGAAGATCAGAGGAGGCAGCTCAGCCCAGAGAAGAGAGCATCCACCCCAAGGAGTGGATGTGGCTGTCAGAGGGGGTCAAGACCCACTCTTCCCTCTGCCAAGGACGGCAGCTGGAGCTCAGCTCTGGTCCCCTCCCAGACGGCCCGGAGGCACCTGGTTTGGATGAAAAAGAATAAAACTAACTCCTCAAATAAATGGCTGATCATTTACGACCAGGTAGTGAAATAATGATTGTGCATATTATCACATATGTCACATCAGCTTTGGGGCAACTCTGATTTCAACCTTCCACTCAGTGAAGAAGGCAGGGGGTGACAGGAGGGAAAACGGCACAGTAAGGACTTCCAAAATTTCCCTCCTCCACAAAAAGAACGAGAAGACTGCCAAAAGCTGTCAAAATCAACTTTTTCAGAACTCTGGAAATTAACAAAAATTTGCAGCAATTGGAGAGTGTTTATTAAAAAAAAAAAAAGTTGAGTCCTGGTAAGAACATAGCCCTGTGTGTGCTAAATGTGGCTGCCTGTGTCCCTTTTGAATCAGATTACCTTAAACCTGCACGACATACTTTCTAGGGTGACATAACCACTCCTGTCTAAAAGAGGCGATTTTGTTTCATGTCAACAAAACTGCACCTCACAAGAGCGCTAAGTTTTAGAAGCTGTTCATATACGTGTATTTTTCTTACCTTCAGTATCCAGCAGCGGCTGCTGATTGACATTAAGTTTGTTGACCTCACTATCAAACATTCCTATCAAAGACGTCTTTAAAACTGCCAACAAAAGCTTCTCCTCTTGGAGTAGAATTTGCCTTTTATCTGGAGTAACATTGATATCAACACATTCTAAGGTAAAAGAGAAAAGATATTTATCATGTAAATTTAAATTCGCCTGTGACAATAGAAATTTCCCCATCTACTATTCTGTTCACGTGGACTTACTAAAGATACTATTAAAAACGTTACAGTGTACAGATTATTATTCATAAACTATACAATTATTTCTTTCAAACAAACAAGGAAAAGATGAATAATTTTTTTTAAACTGTTAAAATATGCAAGGATTTGAATGAGTAAACTGTAAAAGAAAAGAGCAAATTTTCATGTGTTTACATGAAAATGTATAATAAAACTGCAAACTAAAATAATACATCATTTTGTCACCTATTGAATTTGGTTAAAAAGTGTGAGACCTAGCACATTTTGGTAGATGTGTAAATTGCTACAACACAATCACGTTCACTGACCCAGTGATTTCACTTCTAGGAATTCATCTTAAGAAAAGAATCAAAGATATAGATTACATTATAAGAACTGTATTTAAATTTCCAAAAACTGAAAACAACTTAAATAGCTAAAAAACAAAAAAAGTTTAAAAATTAAGGCATATCAGGGCTGGCCCCGTGGTGCAGTGGTTAAGTTCACATGCTCCACTTCAGCAGCCTGGAGTTCACGGGTTCAGATCCCTGGCATGAACCTACACACCATTCATCAAGCCATGCTGTGGCAGCGTCCCACATACAAAATAGAGGAAGACTGGCACAGATGTTAGCTTGGGGCCAATCTTCCTCACCAAAAAAAAAAAATTTAAGGCATATCCATACGTTAGAATATAATGAATGCAGCTATTAATATCATGTTTCCAAATAATTTTCACTGACATGGAAAAGAAAATGTTCAAACCTAAGGGAAAAGAGCAGGATACAAAAATTAACCAAAATTATTTTCTCACCCCAAGGTATATATATAGACATATATATATCATTATATATTTTTGAAGGTGTGTACATAGATATTTCTAAGTATCTAGAAAAAATACTGGATAACAATAAACCAGAATTTTAACAATCAGAAGAAGAATACGAAATGAATTATTTTCAAAATTAAGAAGACCATTCAGTCTTCTTTCTCCCTTGGCTGACGTGAAAAAGTCACATTTTCCTAATAATACAATTAACGTAGTTTCAAGTAGAAAGCTGGAAAGTCTGTGTGAAAAATAAACATCTATAAAACAAAAAGCTGTAAAAAAAATACATCGCCATTAATTGTTACGACAAAAGTCTCTTTCCAGTCCTATCAGAGCTTTATAATTTCATTTTACTCTTTTGGGAGTAAGTCAGCAATTTTAGTGAACTCTCAGCGGAACTTACCTGAATCAACAGAAACGTTAAGAACAACAAATGGATACTGATGTCGATTATACATGTGATAGACCTCATTCACGAGTCTGGAAACCTACACAAAAAACAAAGTTGAGGAAACCTATACATGTTCCCTTCCCCCAGTGTTCCAACAACGTGCTATTCTAACCAACCACCAAAAGGATACAATTTTTAACAGCTTTACTGAGCTATAATTGGCCTGCAATAAACTGCGCATAGTTAAAGGACACAACTTGATAAGTTTGACATATGTATTCACCCATGAAACAATCCCCACGATGAAGATAACGAACGCATTCATAACCAAAAAAGTTTCCTTGTGCCCTTCCAAAAGATACTTTTAATCATAGATTCCTAAAACTGAATCTTTTTCCAATCTAAAGATGTTCTTGAAGAAAGGTCAGTGAAATGCCGGTGCAGTTTAAATGCTCATAAAACACACTGAATGTACAGAGAAATGTATTTAGATGACTTTAGAAGGAGACGAATTAAATGGCATTAGAGAAAAACCGTAAAATCACACCAATTACGATATTGGTTAAAAATGTAGAAGTTGAACCATATCTGGCAGACAGAAGTAATTTATCACTGGAGAACACAAACTATAACTGAGGTACAATGTGGCTGAAGATGCACAGTCAAAGCTGAACCAGTGAAAACCCTGTAACCATATCAAGATGACCAGTGTAAATTTGAAGCAGAGTAATTTGGGCCCTTATTTTCTGAGAAAATAAAACAGAAGGAAGAAAAAATAGACAAGCATATGATGTGTGCCAATCTACACTGAAAAGTCTAGATAATGGTGAATGTTTCAAAATGTTTACTTTCTCCAACAGTGATAATTTTCATGATATAAATATATTGGTTGGTTATTAAAGGTGTACGTAGATACATACATAATTCAAACAACTACATAGCAGACTTTTCTAAGTGCCCAAAATAAGATAATTTAAAGCCATGTTTCTGAGTCGACTTTCCAAGTTCCACGTAAAGTGTCTGTGCCGGAAAAAATTATTAAATAATAAATAAAATCAAAAGCTAAAAAGAAAAGAGAAAAAATTAATACCAAAAAATGTTCAATACCTTTGCTGGGTCACAAGGCCGTCGATTGATAAAGAAAAATTGTCTGTCTGTCGAACTCCTTCCAACACCATGAGCACAGCGAGAAATGAAACCTGAGATGCTGTTCCATGTTAATACAGGAAGGGCAGGGTTCCAGAATGAAAAAGATTAGAAACATCTATCAGGTGGCACGTTCTTAAGTAAAAAATAAAAACATAACACCTGGGGACGCACTGATAATGTTAACATTCCAGTTAATGTGCGTCTGTGCTCCATTCGGATGAATCGTAAAAAGAACACAGACCCTTTGAACGCTCTAAAGCTCCTATCGTCTACAAGTGCCCCTGGGCAACTCAGGGGTTTCAAAAGCGCTTTGCATCAGCCCTCCTCTCACTTACCCTATGAAATCCTTGGTCTCCACACAAGGAGTGCATCTCACCCCAAAGTCACACTCTCAGAACCTCCATGCTGTCCCCACCAGCTGGCCAGGGACTCCAGCCACTTGTCATCAGGATCTTTGCCCACATTCCCTGCCCTTTTAAAATCCGTTCTCGGTTAGCAAACTTCTATCCACTAAGGTATCAGTAAAGTGTTTATTCTATCTGAGATCTACCTCAGGGATATTCTCATTTCCATAAGAGCAATACCTGGACATAAAGAAATTAATCCCCGTCTTTAATTTCAGGCATAAGCCAAAGGCAAGTGGAGGGAAGGTAAGCGCTATGGACCGTCAGAGGGCCAATCCTGCTTATGGAAAATGCCCACTTTTCTTACACTAAAAGTAATGACGCTGGACTGGACTTTGGGTAAGGCATGAAGTAAAGGAAACAGCCTCTACCGCTCTCTGCCAGATCCCAATAAACAGAAACATTATACACAAAGCAATTTATTAAAAGTTATTCTAATTGTTCACTAAACAAAGCCTTTACTATAAACACTAATTCAATAGGAAACCCTCTAAAATGCATTGGTTACCCGGAATATTGTTTCAATGGAGTAACTGAGTCCTTCCTATAAATCCTCTTTCTCAGTAATTCTGCCCACAGTTTTATAATGGACATAAGAAACTATAAGCCTCGAAATCACTGTTTTTAAAACCAAAAAAACCCAAAAAGCTCAAGAAGAAATGTTCGATCGCAATTTCCTGGCAGCAACCTACTTACCAAAACAGATTATGCAGAGCGTCAGAACAGCTCAGCCCGTACTCTTCACAGACGGAGTCACTAGGGGGCAGCTGCACAAAAGGAATGAGGCTTTGCAACTAGAAGAAACCAAGATTCACAGTTATTTCCTACCAAACAGAGAATGGACTGACTTCAGAAAGGAAGATACGGAGGGGTTTTGTGTGGTTTCCTTCCTAGCCAAGCTTTCCACATTAAGAGCACAAGGAAATGGAAAAAATCTCGACGGCTGTTTTTTGGCAGTGCCGTAATAATTTTGATTTTTTATTAGAAAGATGAAACACTTGAGCTCCTACTTAACCAAAATTAATACGCTGCCCACATTCATTTATATTTTTTCAGAGAGTAAAAGGACTATTCTGTTCTCTGGAAGAATAAAATGAAAACACCTTCAGCTCTCAACATTAATGTTTGTGGCAGGTACCGTGCCAGTCTTCCTCTATTTTGTATATGGGATACCGCCATAGCATGGCCTGATGGGGCCCATCTTCCTCACACACTCACACACACACAAATCAATTCTTGGATTTTACTCTCTATTCTATTGGAAAGGACTATAGAAACCCACCACAATCACTGTAGCAATAAAATGCTTTAAGTAACTGGCCACCACTACCTGCTTCTGCCCAAACACTGATCCAATATTTTCCTTGATGCTGGTGCTTCCACTTGTGCACACCACAGGCTGTCGCTTTCCTTGTCCAACCTGATTGGTGCAACTTACACGGACGCCTGCTGAAATGATACAGTAGGCATGTAAGACCTGGATCATTTTGGCATACTCCTGTTCAAAAAACACAAACGCAAGGCTCACCGTTACGTTAAGCTTACAAGAATTACACGGCTCAAGTTATAACATCCAATTCAAGGTTCTCCTATCATCTCACAAACAAGGCGAATTATTCCTGACAGAATGCCTCACAAATCGCATCTCCCTACATGGTATAAAAGGGAACTCAGAGGTTTTGGTTCTTAGCCACACGTCCCTCATTTGCAAAACATCCATGCCCACTGCTATTAACATCGAAAAGTGCCTTTTTTTGACTCTGTAATCCCGCCTCTAAACATTTATCCTTGCAGAAAGATTGGCACAAGCAATCAAAGATATATTACAAAAACATTCACTGAAACAATGTGGAATTGTGAGAAATCCATCAACAAGGAGCTAATTAATTATGGAGATCCATATAATGGTGAAATGATAAAAAATAAGGTAGTACAAATTGACCAAAGTTACAGAACAGCATATATAACATGATCCTAATTGTTAAGAAAATAGAAACATATGCATAAATGTTGTATATACGTGCACCCATTTAAAGTCTTAAGGCTATAAACCAAACTCTGGGAGGTAGGCAGAGACAATATCAACTTTCTACCACATAAAATTCCATATTACTCAAATGTTTCATATTCGGTAATGCTTGATTTCATTACGTTAATTAATTTATCTTGAAATCTTTCCAAGATTTATAAATACATGAAACTAAAAGGAGTCTGGAAAGATATACATCAAATTGTTAATAATGGTTGTCTCTGGCAGGTACAAGTCTTTTTCCCTACATTTTCTGAGACATTAATTTTCTACCATAAAACACAAATAATTATAATAAAAAATTTTCCTCTGTACAAAAAATTTTTAATTTTCAAAGAAAAAAGAAAATTTTTCAAGTTTTCTCTGTAGTAAATACCTATTTTTGTAAAATTTAGTAAAGTTATAACTAGCAAAAATTGCTTTACAAGAAAGTTTTTAGCTACATATGTTTAAGTAACTTTTTTGATTATAAAAAATACATGTACAAAATAGAAAAGCACAAGAAAGACAGCAAAAAGTAGATAGGATCTCACATGCAAGGACTACCACTGGTAACATTCATGTGTCCACTCTGCTGGCCTTTTATCGACGCATATTTAGGCCAGTTGCTTTGTTTTTACAAAATTGTAGTCATATAGTATATAGTGTATATGATTATATATATACTATTTATATTAGTATATATGAGTTCATATACACTAATACACATATACAGATTCTCATATATATACATATACAGTTTGTAATTGCTTTTTAAACACACCCATTATGTAACATTTAGCTGTTTCATTTTCATTCAAATCATAAAAGCCGTAATAATTCATTTCTCAGGGAACCAAGAAAAATAATCTTATTTTGAAAAATAAAGACAGAATCCAAAAATAACGTTATTTCTTAAAGAACACATTTCCCATCTTAGAACACCTAATAGATACAATTAGATGATTCTTTTCAAGAAAAGAAAAGGGTAAATTATCCCAAAGTTAAATCTTTGAGGGGAAAAAGCAAACCAAGTACTTCTCAAAAAACCAAGGGAAGAGAATCCCCTGAAGAGGAAACCACTGTGGGAGGTCTCTGCCTCCATCCTCACGTTACACTCTCAACACTCTTGGGAAGCGGGATTCTGAAATCACTGTACCTTTTTAATATTCCTCTGAAACTCCTTATGGCGCACAGGAAGCGTATAAAACAACTGCTGGACACTGACCGTCGTCCCTCTGGGCCGTGGGTAGAGGGTTTTCTGGACAATTCTCCCATTGTGATCAAACACCAGTCGAGTTCCCACCTTTGCAGACGCGTGGCAGGTAGAAATAGTGACATCGCTGTAAGAGGATGGGGGCAGGCAGGGTCCGTTAGAGACTCTAGGGTGTTGGACACGCTCATTTCCTCACTCCTGTTCTCTCAAAACTCTCCTAAAAAAAGACAGTCCCTCTGAGATCACCAAGAGGGTTTAAATGGGTGAGGATTCATCAGAAAATCTAAGGTCTGGCGCCTCACAGATAGTGAGAGGGAGTTCTGTGAATGGTTTATTTTGATAACAGCTTTGACATTTGTTTTTTTGGTTAAACCGCAAAACCATAAAAGACTCCCAAACTAAGACATTCATGAATAAAGATTTATTTCTCAGTTATGTTACTACTGTTCTAATAAATTTTTTAAAAAGGATTCAAAAGATACTATAATTCAAATGTACAATTATTTATAAAAATTTAGAATCTGTTATGTAATTAAATAAGTGCTTTGGTTAAATTTCTTCTTAAACAGTAAAATAAATTAAAACCAAAGCATGGGGCCGGCCCCATGGCCGAGTGGTTAACTTCGCGCACTCCACTTCGGTGGCCCAGGGTTTCACTGGTTTGGATCCTGGGCTCGGACATGGCACCACTCATCCAGCCATGCTGAGGGGGTGTCCCACATGCCACAACTAGAAGGACCCACAACTAAAATATACAACTATGTACTGGGGGGATGTGGGGAGAAAAAGCAGGAAAAAAAAAGAAGATTGGCAACAGTTGTTAGCTCAGGTGCCAATCTTTAAAAAAAAAAAAAGAAAATACTTAAAAAAAAAGTTACTGCTTTAAAGGGTTACAATTTTTCCACAATACTATTTGCTTCATTTCATTTATTCATTGCTCACATTTCATTGCTTACATTTATCCTACCACTTAGATTGACAGTAAGACAGAACAGAATGCAGACGTTAGAAGGTGAAACATTCAGGTGGAGAAGTGTGAACAATAATGATTCTAATCATACTTTTTAATTTCCCAGAGAGACTTTTCTAAGGGGTCAAGTTAGTGGATAAAAACATTGCATCACCTCAGGGCACAAAGTGAGCTCAGAGCTTCCCCCCGGAAGCCGAAAGTTTCCACCTGGGTTAGGTCAGCAAACTCTTGAATCTTAGAAGTATGATGTTTCAGAGCTGAAAGAGAGGTGTAAGGTAAGGCTCAAGACATCGCAGGCGATGCAGCAATGAATAAACACAAAGCAACTTGTTTTAAAAAGCTGTTTTTGCGTTTCCTACGACAGCGTTCTGCAAAATTTTGAGACACTGCTCAAATATTTTAAAATAGGATTAGAAAAATTCAACTTACTTAAACCTTCAAAGTTTTCTTCTTCTACCCCGCATCCATTGTCTGAAACTTCAATGAGGTCCACCCCATAGTCTTTAAGCCTTAGATCTAAAAAGTTTAAAATATTTATTTCTCAAACTGATCCACGCTAAAAGCCTTTATGTTTTTATAACCCACATAATACAAATCTAAGAGTCATAACTATATTTATTTAAACATACTATTGTTATTTTGTACATTTTATTTTATTTTTTTTAAAGTCCTTCTTGGTTCTTTACAGGCCCAGATAAAATAGTTTTCTTTCTTCCTTTCGAAAGGGTGACTTTAAATAGTTATTAACAAGAACAGGTTCTAGAATCAGACTTGCAGGTATATTTAACTAGCTTTATAACCTCAAAAAAGTAAATTCTCTGTGCCTTAATTTCCTCATTTGTAAAATGGAGATAATAATAATAATCATTCCTATCTCACAGGGTTATTCTGCACATTAAATTAAAACCCATCTATAGTTCTTAGCACAATGCCTGCCTGCCACATAGTGAGGACACAATAAAAGTTAACTGCTATTACTACCACTATTATTTCTCATGGTTTAAAATTCTCCCAAACTTACCAATATTAGTGGCACCGGCATCCACACTGTTTTCGACCAACTCCTTCACAGCGGTGCTGAGACTCAGTACCACCTGGCCGGAACAAATCTGATGGACTGACTTCCGATCAATAGGTTTGATGGCCTTGGCAAGTTCTGTACTAAAGAAACCAGGTAGGAGAAACAAAGCCAGTATGCAACTATGTACTTTCATCCTGGTTTTAACTCTGTGTCTAAATGATTCACCTCTGTTAACAGTTAGTGGGGCTAACGTGTTCATTTATTATATCAACATATCCATTTATTATATTTATAAATACAAACGTTGTTCTATAATCAAACATCTGCCAAAAAACCTTGTGACTAGACACTTTGAATGCAATGCATATCTAAAATCTAATTATTACTGGGATCTACATGAAAGTGACATATGTATTCCTCAAGCTCTGGGTCAATAACCTTTGCAACAGTGGGATCCTCTTTCTTGAAAAGTGAAAGCGATTATTTCTCACAATTTGAAAAGCCAAGAGTATGGTGGCAAATACACAATGTTTATGTCAAAATGAAAACCATCTTAGAAACTGGGTACCAGTTGTGTAACTACAGTATTCCATGCTGCCTTTGAGTCCCCAGCCCACATCTAGTCTGCCAGCTGCTGCCTTTGCAAAGGCGGCAAAGTTCTTGTTGCATCTGTTCTAAGAGTTTTCCAACTGGTTTGTCTTCACCTTCTCCCCACTCCAATCCGACGTCCATGCTACCATCAGAGTTATTTTCAAAATCACAAATCTGATCAAATAATTTTTCTGCTTAAAAACTTACTGGCATCTCACTGTGTGCCACATGAAGTTTAAACTCTAGTCATAATTGGATCCCAATCTACCTTATTTGCTCATTCTCTCCAATCCTCCCTTTGCCAATTCCCCTACATCCTACTCACAGTGAACAACTGTTTCCCGAACATCTCGAGCTCTTTTAGACACTGTTCCTTGTCTACACAGGTCTGTCTAGACTGCTTCACTCTTCATCCTCTGCCTGGCAAACTCCTGCTCATCCTAAAAACGTATTCTGTGTGTTCGTTAATCTAGCAATTTCTACTAAACGGTTTAACTGATAACTTAGATAAAACAGAACACGAGGCTCCCTGGGAGAGAAATCTTTGGGTATTTCCCACAGCATCTAACACAGAGTAGACCCTCAATAAACCTTTGTAAAATAAAGCAACCAACGTCTTTACACTTCATTCTACCTTGCAAAGACTTGCACACATTTATCTTAAATGCGAAAATGGCAGGTGACACCACATAAAATGGAAAGAAGTCGCTCTAAAAACTTGTTTATTTGGCAACACACCACAAGCTAGTTCTGATATTTATTGTGAAGCGTGCAGGTAAAACAGTTAAACGCAGACAGCGAATCTGGGTTCAGGAATCTGACACTGAATGCGACACGGCTGGGCGAAGATTCGCTTCCCCGAATTCGGTGTAGCTTACTAGCCAGTAATCACGTATCCAATGAGATACAGAAGTATTGCATTTTTTCTAAAACTGTGCAGCGATGCAAATTAGAATGTGCCTTGAAGCCTCCCCTCAAATAACCCCCATTTTTTTTCTTAAAAAAGAGAGAAACCAGTTAAAAAGGAAATGAACTCAGTCTACTGGGACTTCGTGCTCCGAATTCAGGTCCAAGGACGTGTGGCGGCGTCCGGGCAGAATCCCCCGCGACCCCTGACCTCAAGGTGCACCCAAAAGGTGCACCCAAAAGGTGCGCGTCGGGGCAGCGCTGCGGTGCCCGTTCCGGGGCCTCCGTGCCGCGGGCCAGCCATGCGCCGTGGCCACTTTTCCCTCCTTTGCAGGGGTCTGGAACGCCGTGCGCCCGACAGAGGGCGACGGCGACGGGAGACTGCAGGCCTCGCTCACCTCGGCCCCTCGGCTCCCTCCATGAATCCAGAGCCCGGCCCGCCTCCGGGACTGAGGGAAGGTTCCCGCCGCCGCTCCCACAGCGGGAGGCCCCGCCTCCAGAGCGCCCATTGGCTGCTTCCAACGCCGTGCCCCGCCCCTTCCGGATAGAGAGGCAAACGCTTCCTGTATCTCCTTCTCGCTGATTGGTTGTGGGAAAGGTCGACGCCGAGACGCCGAGACAGCCCGGGCCAATTAGAGCACACGGTCTGCGCTTTCCCGAACGCCCGCAGCTGGGTCGGAAAGGCGGTCGTCGCAGTCTGTCGTGGCCTTGGACGGTTTCTGAACGTTCGTGTCCCTCACCCGCCACCTTGCCTCCTTTGGTTCCCAAGATGCCGATGTACCAGGTAAAGCCCTATCACGAAGGCAGCGCATCTCTCCGGGTAGAGCTTCCCACCTGCATGTACCGGCTCCCCAACGTGCACGGCAGGACCGGCAGCCCAGCGCCGGACGTGTGCCACGTGCAGGTAGGAGCGCGCGGCCCCACCCCGTCCCCCACCCGTCTAGTGCGCAGGCGCCATGGCTGCGCGCGTGGATTTGGAGGACTAGAGGTCGGGGTCCCTCCAAGCCCGGACCATGGGACCCGATCTGGCTCGGACAAGGCGTGGGGGCCGGCCTGGCCACCTGCCCCGGCTTCACGCGCCCGCCAGTTCGAGTGACCCTAACTTTTATCTACTTATCCATCTTGTATCTATTTTAATTTCGCTTATGGCTATTTAAACTGTTTTCTTAGGAAATTTCCCTCCCAAGAAAAGTAGATAACACGTAAATGCACAATTTAAGGAATTATATAACGAACCCCACTGTCATCCCCACCCTGATTGACACATGTCAGCGCCTCACTCGTAGTCCATCCCCTCCCCCCCAAAGTCCTGATTTCCGTGGTCATGATGTCCTGCTTTTCCCTCTTATTTTGCCACCTAAGTATGCATCCCAAACCATGTGGTCTTGAGGTCAGTGGATGCATGCAGTTCGTGTCCTGTTGGGTCTGGGCGTGCTTTGTGATTTTAAGAATCGCTTTGTTGGTCTAACAACGAAGTGTTCGTCCTCTCCTCTGTCTTGCTCTTCCTTCGCATGACTGTACCCACGGATTTGTCCATCCCCCGGCTCATGGCCATCAACTGGTTTTCCATTGTAGGGTGGTATGAATAATTCTGCCGTGAGTATTCTTGTACATGAGTAGGCATAGGGTAGATACTAAGCGATGGGATTGGCTGGCTCAGTGGGCAGGTCTGTGTGCAATTTTCTAAATACATTGCTTTCCAAAGTGGTTATAGTGGTTTCTGCTCTCACCAGCAGTATATACGAATTCCTGATGCTTGCATTCTCCACTTTACTTTACACTGGGATCCTAATATAGTTTTAGATTTCCCAGACTTCTGAGTCAGGTGAGCACCTCTTCATGTTTGGTGGTCATTTTGATTGCCTCTGTTGTGAAGTACCTGCTCAAACTTTTCACTTTTTTATTGATTGCAAATACACGTCTTAAAGTGTCCAGCAGGAGAAACCTTCTGTCCATTCTGACTGAAGATGAGTGAGTGGGTAACTTCCATGGTCTGTTTTCCCATTTCGTGTCATCCTTCACTTTATCTTAATAGCTTTCTGCCTGGATTGGAAGAGAGGTGCTTAGATTGGTTTGAAACCAAGTGACACAACTGTTGTCTCATTGCAGAGCTAAGACGAGAATAGCAGGCATAGTCCAGTGCCCCTTCAACTAGAGACTCCCATGGAGGCGTGGTCCAGTGCCCCTCACTCAACTGGCCAGTCCCATGGAACCGTAATAAAAACCAAGAGTGGAGAGTGTCGCATCTCATTTGAGACCAACTCCTTTTTTTTTTTTGAGTCTGCTGCCTAACTTCCTTTGGGCTTTTAACTGTGAACTTCTGTCTTAGAAGACACCCAGTCCCACTTCTCTAGGAGACGACAACAATGTGAACAGACAGATAATGAGAAATGCAGCATATCCAGGGTAAATGAGAGCAACACAAAGAATACACTGCTTCTAAATACATATAAAATAAAACAAGTGGATAAACACAATATGCCAAGTCACAGTCTAGCCTGAGCCAGGAAAAGAACAGGCCAGCGTTAAAAGGTATAACAGGTCAAGCAGATCTGGAGCATTTCCTCGTCCCGCAGTTGGAGAGGGGCTAGATCAAGCTGAGCCAGAGCTTTCAGGCGCAGACCGCGTGACATACGCAGTGTGTGTTTCAGGCGTTCTTCATGGCGTGTTGACTGGGGTTTTGAGTCCGGCAGGTGATTCTTCGCCCCTGGTTGGGCAGGGACCCTGCTGCCACTTGTAGAAATGAGCAAGGCTGTGCACAAACAATGAGCAAATACAGGCTGGTTAAAGAGATTGGACGTCTCGCTCAGGAGGGCTGTCATTGAGTCACGTGAGGCTGTTAGCCAGGTGGTGGCACCACCTCCCACCCATCTTGCATTCAGACTTATTTCCGGTCAGCCCCTGATTATTTTATCGGCATGCTGAAGTCGTCTTCTTTGCTCCACCCAGAGCTCAGTCATCTTACCTTTTTTTGCTGTTTGGTCTTAAACGTGAGCAGCAGGAGAGGAGAGGTGAGAAAGCGGTGATTCAGCTCTAGGGTAAGTAGGGGTTAGCCAGACGAGAGAAGAGGGCGGAGTGTTGCCGATGGAACGGAATGAATAAAGGTCCTGTGGCAGGTGGAGGCTTAGTGTGTTTTAGGAACGCAGAGGACAGCGTGGCGACAGCACAGAGCTGTAAGGGGAAGAAGTATGTGAGAGGAGGCAGCCAGAGGACCAGTCATACAAGCTACTTACCAAACCAGGCTAGGGGCTTTGCTTTTTAACCTAAGAGCCTTAGAGGTTAGCACGAGGGAGGAGTGACCGCATCTGTGTTTGTTTCGTCTCTGGCTGCCATCATCGGGATGGGTTGGAGGGGTGGACCAGAATGGCTGCAAGGTGACCAGTGGAAGTAGGCCAGGTGAATAACGGTGTCTTGGACTTCGGCAGGGACAGTGGAGGCACACTTAGAACCCAGTGGATTCCAGAAAACTGACAGCACCTGGTGATGAATCGGATCTGCGTGAGAGGGCAGGAACAGGTGCTCGTAAAAGCTTTAAACTTAGCTGCACACAAATGTAAACAAGTTCTCCTATACTCACATTGTATCGTGAGTGCATGTTTATAATAAATTCAAGGTCATTGTCATATTCTTGACTTTTCTGTCTAGACAGGAGCATTTTACTCATGCTTTATGTATTTATTCTCTCAACTCAAAATGGATTATCTATTGTGGAGGCTCATGAGTCTGAAAGTAGGTTGTACAGTGTGTTTTATTCAGAGGTTTCTTGTTACTGCCTTTTAAAGGAAGTCCACAGAGATTTGAGATTTATTATATAAATATTATTTACATTATATAATTGGCAACTTAATATGTACCAGTCACTACTAGGCCAGAAAGATGCAAAGATTCAGTGAATGAAGGATGTAAGCATTCCCTACTCAGGAAGTTATACATTTCAGCAGTGAAGAAGTTCTAGATGATTCTAAGGTATGAGAGTCAGTACTGCCTTGAGAATGATTTGGGGAATTGATCGTTTGACCCCATGGACATGCTTCCAAGCCAAAGGACACCTTTTTTTAATCTATATGTGCTCTCCTTTTAAGTTATTGATTACATTCTCACTGCCCCCTCCAACTTTTTCCACTTTTAAGCGCTGTATTTTGAACTAATTTGATATTATGAATGAAAAAACAGTTTGCGCTCATTTTCTCTCCTTCTCTGTTCCTAGACTAAATTACTTGAATAGGAGTCATACTATTTCCAAGTGGCTTTCAGTCATGTTTTTATTGGTTTTAAAGCGTTTGAGGATTGATTTGTAGGACCTTTTGGGCTGTGGAAAAAATGAGATGATTCTGTATTTTATGTCTTCTTTGAAAAGGTGGGAAGTTCGATGAATTCATGGAATTAGTAGAAGACAAGTGATCAGATTTAAACAGAGGAAGGACAGATCTCACATAATTCTCCCCTTTGTTAGAGGAAATGAACACTTTGTTGTTGGTTTGTTTAGGAGGCGTCTGACCCGTCTCTTCAAGCTCTTGAGTCCCGCCAAGATGATATTTTAAAACGTCTGTACGAACTGAAAGCTGCAGTTGATGGTCTCTCCAAGATGATTCAGACACCGGACGCGGACCTGGACGTAACCAACATAATCCAGGCTGACGAGCCCACGGTTTTATCGACCAACACACTGGACCTAAATTCCGTGCTGGGAAAGGTCAGTGCATTTGGAAAGCTAAAGAACACCAGCACGCTAGGTTGTTACTCGTGTCAGAAAACTCTGCTAGCCTCATCATAGCCTTGGTTTTCTAGTTTCCAAAGGTGGTGCAAAGAGCATCTTTTTTCTCCTCTAAATGCTTGTACCTTTGCACAGAACAGATTGATGAGCTATGAGTGAAGCCAAAGCAAGCTTTAAAGCCGCTTCATGACTTCTCAGACCCAGTGCAGAGCAGGGAGGACCCACAGGCAGAGAAGGCAGTCAAGAGTTACAGCGTCCCGCCATTCCAGGCAGCGTGTGACACAGGCCCAAGAATGCTGGGCGTCCTTCCAGCAGCCTCCGCGCCCTGGACAAACAGACCTTAGCTTGTTTGCTCAGTGCTTCTCAGATTCAGCAGAGTCAACCCTGACTCTGAGAGTAGCCTGCCCAGGGACAAAAGTTCCACCAGTCCTTCCGAAACATATCACTAAAAGCCAGTCGGTCTCAGATTTCAGATGGGTTTGACGTGTTTTGCTGTGTTAAAATTAAGTTGCATCAGCCACCTTTAATGATCACTCTGCAGGCTTCATCTAATTTAGGGCCCAATCTGCTATGCAAAGAAGAATGTCTTATTAACAAAGTGGTTTTTATTTGAGGGTGCAAAAGAGTTTGTCTCAAGAATCCCTGCCAGTACCCTCCTCTGGAATTGATAGAAAGTACTAAAGACCTACAAAGTGGAGGCGGTATTGCAGTGTCTCTGCGAGGGCTCAGTTCTTGGTAACCTCGGTACCTGGGCACTCACGCATTCCTTCATCATCTGGTACATGTTTGCATGCACCCAGGACCTAGTGAGACCCCTAGGAAGCCCATCTAGTTGATCACGCACAGTTGTGCCTGTCTCAGGGTGCTGGGAAGGCTTCCCAGGGCACATGGTGCTTAAGATGAATTTCCATACCTCAGTAGGCACAGCATCAAGTAATGCCACACGTTCAGAGAATCGCAGAGCATTCATTATACCTCAGTGCGAAGGGCATCGGTCAGGAGTAGCAAGACTAGAGCCCAGATTATGGCAGGCTGCGTACAGAAAGCCAAGGAATTTGGCCTTCATTGTATGAGTTGATTCATTATTAAGAGTGAAGGTATAGAGGGGCCGGCCCCGTGGCCTAGTAGTTAAGTTCAGCACACTCTGCTGTGGCGGCCACCCACATACAAAACAGTGGAAGATTAGCACAGATGTTAGCTCAGGGCAACTCTTCCTCAGCCAAAAAAAAAAAAAAGAGTGAATGGATAGAGATAAAGTCTGCATCTAAAAAGGCAGTATGTTTTGGCCCTTCAGTTAACACATTTTTTTAGACTCTCCCCACCTCCCATCACCAATGATAACTGAGCCAAGACCCTTTTTCAAGGGACTCCTCATTGACACACAACTCAGTGAAACAAAGTGACATAGAAACTGTATCCTGTCACGTGTTAAAGATTTGGTAAATGGAGTAACTGCGTGTGTGATTTTTTTTTAACTTAGGGACAAATAGAAATCTCATTCCTAATAGGTTATTTTACTGATTTGACAGTAAAATCAACTTATTTGTTGGGAGGCAGCAGTCCAGGGCTCAGGGGTTGGAATCGGCTCATATCCTCGCTCCCCTGCTTACTGTGTAAGGGCAGGGTGACCCTGGATAGCGACTTACCTCCCAGGACTCAGCTGTGAGGCGGGAGAACGGCAGTGCCAACTCCCATGGGAGTTGTGGATTCAATCAGATAACCCCGGTTGGGGGGGTGTCTAAGGATAGCACCTGGTGCAGTTACCCACGAATTGCTGTTTTTGTTATTTCCTGTTTGGGTCTGCTCCCCCAGGATTACGGGGCGCTGAAAGACATCGTCATCAATGCAAACCCTGCCTCCCCGCCCCTCTCCCTGCTTGTGCTGCACCAGCTGCTCTGTGACCACTACAGGGTCCTGTCCACCGTGCACACGCATTCAGCGCTCAAGAGCGTGCCAGAAAACCTTCTCAAGTGCTTTGGAGAGCAGACTAGAAAACAGCCCCGTCACGAGTATCAGCTGGGTTTTACTCTCATTTGGAAGAACGGTAAGTAGAGGGGCCTGGGTGAGACCTGTGTACTCTGTCATGAGACGTGCCCGTTGATTTTACTAAGTGGCAGCAGGGGGCCAGGCCAGTGATGTCCTATACATACAGACTCTTCAGCCACCTTGGTCGGGTCAAATGATCTAAAAGTCTAGGAAGCTCGGGGGGTAGTTCCAGAAGAGGGGTGCAGATGAATCTTGACCCAAAAGGCCCTCCTTCCCCTAAGAAGGTGAGGGTCTCTGACTGAGAGCACAGTTTTAGGGGGGATCCTGTCTCTCCAGCCAGAGCAGGGGAGTAATGGCCATCGTGGCCATCTTGCCCTCACATTGCAAAACCTGTCATTCCAGGGACATTGACGTTATCTTTTCAAATGGCCATAAGAGGATGGCGGGATAGCATTTATTCATGATCCCACTGCTGTGTGCCTCTCCTGCTTACGTTCACACAGACGGAAGTGAGTTAATGTCGTTCGTCCTCTAAGGCCTTAGCGGCCCTCAGCTGCACATTAATGGAGCGATTGTGAGGCAGGAGGAGGCCCGGGCTGGGAGGCAGGACTCCTGGCTTCCACTCCTCATCCTCCAAGTCCTTAGGCACAGGGGTTGCAGTAGATGGTCTGAGGTCCCTTCTAGCGTGAAAGTTGTCATAATCAGAGACCAGAAATGATTAACATAAGTTGACACTCTTCAAACACACAGTTTAAACTTTCTTGAATATTACATCTTTTGGAGGCAGACTAAAACTGTGATTTTCTTCTTGAAAATACACTTTCCCTTGCCACCAGTTCATGTTATTAGCGAAGCCCCTTTCCACGTTGTCCAAGTACTTCTCATTGACGTTACTTGGGGGGTTTTTCCTTTCAGTGCCGAAGACTCAGATGAAGTTCAGTGTCCAAACGATGTGTCCCATTGAAGGAGAAGGGAACATCGCACGGTTCTTGTTCTCTCTGTTTGGCCAGAAGCATAATGCTGTCAATTTAACCCTCATAGACAGCTGGGTAGATATAGCTATTCTTCAGCTCAAAGAGGGAAGCAGTAAAGAAAAAGCCGCTGTGTTCCGCTCCATGAACTCTGCTCTCGGGAAGAGCCCCTGGCTCGTGGGGAATGAACTCACCGTGGCCGACGTCGTGCTCTGGTCTGTGCTCCAGCAGACTGGAGGCTGCAGCGGGACGGCGCCGGCCAACGTGGAGAAGTGGATGAGGGCCTGTGAGAACCTGGCCCCTTTCAACACCGCCCTCAGGCTCCTTAAGGGACTTTCAGTAACTGATTTTAAAGGGTTTAGCTTTTAAGAGTGGTGGTGTTTCACCCCTGCTGGTAAAGGAACTCATACTGAAATCAAAGTCTTTATTTAGGCCAGATGGCAAGCATCAATAAAAGCATCATATAATTTGTGGTTTTCATTTTATTTAAAATCCGCCATCGCGTGTAGTATGCCATGACAACTGCCAGCTATGTGGCAGGCACTTTTGGGGATACGAAAATGCATATTTCATTTGGTTGCCTCAGGAATGCTGGCTGCCACGGAGTGGAGTGCTGGAGGAAAGGAGAAAGAGCCACACCATGGGAACAGGGCAGGGGCAGGACCGCCCGGAGCCAAGCTACTTGAGATCACTTTGGGGCAAGAAATATAAAGTTTTGAAAGGGCATAGTTTTGAAATGATGCTAAGTTGACGGTGAAGAGAAAAGAGTAGTTTGTGTAATGTACACTGCACCAGGAAGTTGCAGTTTCATCTCGGAGCCAGAGAGGGAACTGATCGGTCGTCTTTCCAGTAATTCACTCGGGCAGCAGTGTGAAAGAGGGAGAAAGAGTGGCACCTGTCAAAACTGGAACAGTCCAGCTAGCGTGCAGACCTGGCCTGGGCAGCGATGGGGTGGGGAGCGTGCTGAGATTTCTACAGAGCAGCCTCCTGGAGGAGGACTTGGTGGCCAACAGGCAGAGCTCAAAGGAGAAGGAAGAAACGAGGATGCTGTCCAAATCTTTCGTTTCAGAGACCGGGTGGACTGTAATATTAAAGTAAGAAATCCGGGACAGGAGCTTGTGGGATGGGAGGAGGAAACGAGCAGAACAGGCTCAGTTTAGAGTCTTAAGTTCAAAATGCTAGGTCATAAAAGAGCTACTTAAGGAAAAAGCAGTTTGGGGGTACTTTTACAAGTTCATTTTAAGAAGTCTTGTACAGGCTTACTAATTACAACTAAGTATTACACCATCTATAGACCCTAATAAAGATTGAAAATTTACATTCCAGTTGACTAGCTGAGAGTTTTAAAGTCCACTTTCACATTTATAGAGCCTGATTAAGGCTGGATGGGCACGCCCCCAGGCTGCGTGTCACCCTTAACCCCTTTGTCCCGAGAAAGGAGGCTGATCTGCTTCCTCAGTTCTTCGATTTCTTTTTCTTGCTCTAGTATCTTCATCTGCAGGTTGAGATTAACCTGCAAAGAGAAAATTTTAAGCTCCACTAAAATGGCTATTTTTGAGTCTTTGAAAATATCCTGAGTTACACAAGAGGAAGGCAGGCACAGATCAAACTACTCTTAAAATAGTTTAATTCTCGGGGGCCAGCCCCGTGGCCGAGTGGTTAAGTTCGCGCGCTCCGCTATGGTGGCCCAGGGTTTCTCCAGTTCAGATCCTGGGCACCGACGTGGCACCGCTCATCAGGCCATGTTGAAGTGGCGTCCCACGTGCCACAACTAGAAGGACCTGCAACTAAGATATACAACTGTGTGCTGGGGGGTTTTGGGGAGATAAAGCAGGGAAAAACAACAAAAAAAAGATTGGCAACAGTTAGCTCAGGTGCCAATCTTAAAAAAAAAAAAAACTTTCTCAATTCTAGTGCACTAAATAAATAATAGTTTTACAATTTTTTCATGTCCACATATTTCTGTAACAATAAGAGAGTTTCATTATATATGTGTGTGTGTGTGTGTATTTTTTTTTTGGTGAGGAAGATTGTCCCTGAGCTAACATCTGTGCCAATCTTCCTCTATTTTGTATATGGGACGCCACCACAGCATGGCTTGATGAGCAGTGTGTAGGTCTGCACCCAGGATCTGAAACTGCAAACTCCAGGCCACCAAAGCAGAGCATGCGAACTTAACCACTATGCCACCAGGCCGGCCCCGGGAATTCCGTTGTTTTGACAAACATTTTTAAAGCTTCATGGAACAATTGGAACTTCTCCCATTAATTATTAAGATCCCTTTGCATGGTCTGAGCTCTGCATGGTCATTTTTACAGTCCTGCACTAACGTGCAAGTCAAGGACTGCCTCCATATACAAATTTTATCTGCAGAGGTGTGTATAGGCTATTTTATAAAAACATTTACAAGACAGAAGAAATCCTTATCATAAATACCAAATAACTATGGTCTCTAATAGCCATCTTAACTGGGAGTTAGAAAATCCACTACATACAGGGAAATAAATTTATTTTCAAATACATCTGCTATTTTCAAAAACTCGAAACATATTACACCTGTTTACCATTCAAGCTAGTAAAATTCACTGTTTTATTTCAAATTAATAAGGCTTAAACAGAAGATAAATCAACTAAACAGTTACTACAAATGATTCCCAAATTAGTGTGCATCAGAATCACTGAGGGTTTGTTAACGCTCAAGTGACTGCCCCTTTTCTCCCCAGAATTTCTCTTTTAACAGGTCGGGGGAAAGGAACGGACCTGAGAATTTTATCAAGTACCCAGTGATTTAATACCGCTCGTCTGGAAACTACACTTTGAGAACCACAGCATTAATGCCATGCTGCTCAAACACTGTGTCTGTAAACCACTAGGGGATCCTGTTAAAATGCAGATTCTGACTCAGTATGTCAGCTAGAGCCCAAGATCCTGCATTTCTAACAAGCTCCCAGGTAATACTGATGCTGCTGGTCCAAGGACCACACTTGGAGTAGCAAAGCACTAGAGAATCTGTGAATATATCTGTGAATCTAGCTTTGGTAAATCTTAAAAGTTTGTAGAGGAACAGAATGGATGAGTCATCTTTCCAGTATATGCAGACTAGAAACTATACTTGGCACTCTAACTGTGTGTCAGGAAGGAGGAAGAGAACGGGGTGCCCTGGGGCAGCACCAGATCACGGGACTGAATCACACACTTGACTGCTAACAGATGGCAGAAGGCTAAGGCGGTCCCTGCACCGTCCTTCCAACTGCCTGAGATTTACTGCTGTCTTTACCCTTTGGTATGTGTTCCTTTTTACTAGTAGGTACATTATAATAATTTTTAAAAGGTTATATACCATGGTTGGAAAGGAAAAATAAAACCTTCTGACTTAGCAAGATGAGGCTAGAAAGTGAAGCCTGTAATTGCAATTTCTAGAGTAGACAGGTGGCAGCGGTCATCTTGCTTCCTCGGGCTACGAAAACAAGTGCTACTGGGAACTTTGAGGATGCGTTTAATACATTGTTTCCATAAACCTTATTCTAAGCTCAACTGTTCTTCATGAAATATGATCCACAATTTAATCGAGTTCTATTTTAAGCTTCATATTTTCCCCAGCATTAAAAAAATGTACATACGTTTCCGGAATTTTGGAAAAGTTCACTCTGCAGCAGCTGACGAGCAGACGGTCTCTGGGACGAGTTCTTTCTCGTTAAGTGTTGGATGTACTTGGCTTGTACGGGACACCTTTTACCGAGGGATTCAGGTATCTGACCAGTTCTTAAACCTGTTAAAACTTCTGCTCGCTCCATTTCGGTTCCAAATGGCTGGAAGAGCTCTAGCAGGATGACACCCAAGCTATACATATCTGACTGGAAAAACACGGGGAAAGGGTAATTCAGCAGTGAAATACAAAGTGAGAATAGCAGCTCCAAGTCAGTGCACCGTCCCTAAGAAAGGACAATTTACAGTCTCGACAACAGAGGGAAAAGCGGGCTGGCTCGTCCTTCACAGAGGCAAGTGTCTCCCAGCTAGATCTTCTGCACTGAGAGGTGACAGGTGCTGTCACAATCGCCATCTCTTTAACACTAAAAAGAGGCATGCACGGGCACAAAGGACTGATGGCCAGGTGAGGGGCAGGAATAGTACCACCACCCACAGCGGTCACTACCACACAACGGTCTCCACCACTCCTTGAAGATCCAAGCCTGGCGCAGACTGAGAGAGAAGGGAGCTGACGTGTGAGCCGGTGCCAGTGTCCCTGGGGCCTACTCAACTCTCATCTCTGCCTCCACTCAGAGTTAAACATTCTTGGTAAAGTTTAACAAAATCTGTGTTACTTTTCCTAAAAATATATTTTTTAGGAGTCTTTACTAGATAGGATGTTAGGAGCAGCCACGGTCTTTTTTGTGGCAGTTCTTTCCCAAACACTAAAAAGCTGAATGAGTCATCGAAAGGAAGAAAATTTATTAGGCTGTTATTTGGAGAAAAGGATTTATTTGAACATTTCTTCAAGAAACAGCGTGGGTTGAAAATTCAAGTGTCATACTTCCCTGTGGCGTTTATTTACCTAAGCTTGAAAACAGGAGAATGAAAGGCTGAAAACAGGCTTCTATGAATTCTAGCTTCCTGAGGTACAGTGACATTTTAAAAAGCTCATTTCAAAAAGAAGTTGTGACACCCACAGATTTAGAAACAGTAAAAATGCAGTCAGATTCAGATGAAAAGTGAGGCTTCCTATCGTGGCAGTTCGATGAAATAGATACCCTATCATTCTCAGTTACCTCCAAAAACACCTCTACACTGCAACTTCCACCCCACATTTGGTACTTTTTGTTACTTATGACCGCAGAGTAAGTCCAGGAAAAGGGGAAAAAGCAACAAATGCTACCTTGGCGTCGTACTCGGATCCTTCCAACTGTTCGGGTGAAGCGTACAGACAAGTGCCCACTCTGGAAGTATGTGTGGGTGTTCCTACAAATTTGAAAAGCCAAATATTAAACCCTGCGGTGTTAACACTGTCCACGTCAAAGAACGCCGACTCTGACGGGCACGGCGGCTCCCAAGGAAACGTCAATTGCTTTTTGTCTTTATCTTACCTTCGCTATGAAGTCTTTATGATTCTCTTTAAATACTGACATGTTCAACTGTGTCTCTTTTTCCTTCATGCAAAAAAAAAAAAAACACCCAGCAACCCAAGAAAACTTACTCTTCCCATTTCTGTTGGTCCAGTCTGTGTTCTGTATGATGTCGGTACAGGCCAAACCGAAGTCTCCAATTTTCACTTGCTGATCAGGGCCGTGAAGGAAAATATTTCTGGGCTGGAAACAAACAGAACAAATGGATTCCTTCATGTTCTTAAAACAAACAGTAAAAAAATGTGGCTGTCAAGAGTTTTCAACTCGGGAGCAAGTAGCCCCTCAAAAATTAAAAATGAGAGCAGTGGTTCTCAAACTCAGCCACACATTAGAATGACTGGGGGAGCTTTGAAAGATCTCAATGTCCAAGCCACTCCCCAGACCTAACTTAAGCTGGAATTCCTGGGGGTGGACGCAGACATCAGCATTATTTTAAAGGCCCCAGTTTATTCCACGTTTGAGAACCACTAACGTAGAGCATGCTTGTACACAAATGCTCCTCCACCCTGACTGGACATCGGAATCACCCTACAAGCTTTTAAAAACTCCTGTTCCTTCTAACAAGTCAAAGACTTTTTCTTTTTTTAATAAAAAAAATTTTGCTAATTTTTAAAAGCTCCCAGATGATTCTTCTACGTTAGCCAGGGTTGGGAACGACCAGGTCACACTACAGAGGTATACATTTAGCTCTGTTTAAGCAACCATCACAGACCCTAAACATCTCCCAATGGAACTACTCCTATGCCAGCGAAAAAGGGCACCTGTGTTGGGGGGAGGAGGGGATCCCACTAAAAACTAAAAAATATTCAGGTTAGAAGCTGGGGTTTCTTACTTTAAATGTACTAATTTTAATGTATAAATTCCTCTGTTTTAGCTTTGTTAGCTTTTTTAAACTATAGCTGAATGGGAAGAGAAAACAGAAATGATCTTGTGCGTTAATTAAGATAACCTGGGTGAGTTTTTGTGCTTGAGTAGAACATCCTAAAAGCCGTGCTTACACTTGGCACTACATGATACAGGAGCAAAGTCTGAAAAAGTCTGGCTCTAATATAAAAACGCATCGTGTTCACGGATACAATTCTCGACAATTCTAGAATAGTTCTAGAACTGGACTGAAGGAATCATAAAGACACTGAAACTGGCTGATTCCGTAACAGGTTGCCCCTGAACTCATAAGTCCTCACTCTGAAGCTCTTCTCATGGGTAACATACCCAGGAGAGGCAGCAGGAAGCAGGTGGCGGACAGTGGCCAGTCGCCGGAAGAAGACCCATGTGCGGCGCTGCACAGCAAACTCTATGAAGCCATCATGAGGGAAGACTGCACCGCGATCCAGGGGCTTCTAAGAAGCCACCCTGTCAACCAGCCCATGACCATTCTGGCCAACTCCTCCAGCTACAGATTACTTCTGAGCCAGGTACCCGCTCTTTGCTCGCTTTTAAAAAAGACGTGATGCCTCGGAAGGAACACCACCTCATTCTCGGGAACTGATCGAACCTCACTGGCCCCCACCAGGCCCGAGGCTCGGCAGCACATCTCAAGCGCACTTGCCATCCAGAGCAGTGCCCTGAGTCTGCAGGGTCTCCCTCTCAGTTATCACACACAAACGGATGCGAGCAATCAGTCTGAGCTCATTTGGTTGGAAGAACATTAATGTCATCTTCTCAAATAAACCAACGGTGATTACTTCCACGTGATGAAATTTTTTTTCTCCTTTTCCATTTTCTGAATTTTTATGCAACGATTAGCACCTTTATAACTAAAATTGTTTTCAAAAAGTCACTCTCTCCTTTACCCCACCCTCTCCCCTTATCTCGCAGTCATGCTGTAAAGCCACTACTTATATATATATATTTGAAGAACTGGCATAAACAGCTCTGCTAATCATAGACAGAACATATGCTGCTTTATCTTTGAAACCCTGAAAAGGCAGGTTTTACTACTGATACTATGACTTTGGCAAAGCTTTAAAAAACACAAACCTCCTTGTCAATCACCCTGTGGATTAACTAAAGAACTAAGTGACTTGACAGCAATTACCATTAATTTTAACACTACGAGCTCTTCACAAGAATCCACTTTCAAAGCTTCAGTAAGTTATTTCTGTTGCCTTGACAAATTTGCATTTATATAATACACAGGTTTTAGAATATGTAATTCACCGGTTTGGGGTCATTTAAAACACGCAAAAGAAAAGGAAAATTTCAATGCATATACCAGAAAAATATGGAACCAATGAGATACTAAACACACTTGTTTCCTTTGAAATAGCAAGCTAACACCATTACTATTTCTAACGACCCAGGGCTCCTTGTAATGTGTACTGGTTTCTTCCCCTGAAGCAGATGCAGTCCATTGTCCCCATTCACCTGGCTGCCGAATACCGCAAGGCACAGAGTTTGCTTTGCTTGTTAGAACACGGCGCTGACCCGGAAGTAAGGTAAGGTAACTCGACAGGCCACCATTTGCAAATGATAGGCATGACTGAGATGTTCCTTTTTCCAGTCCTGTCTGGACTCATCCATTCTTGACGGGTTATGGACTACAAATTATCATGTTTGAACGAACTCATTTCTTTACTGACTAGATGAGAAACTGAAAAGCTGGAAATAATGCAGGAACACAAACCAGTCAGCCCATATACAGCATCCTGAGTATTAAGCGCACAGCAATGGCGGCGTAGAAAATGCACGAAGTCCTCGTCACAGCCCACAGGGAGGTTAACAACCTACGTTAGGTGTGAAAAACAAGAGAATGCAAAGAGGCAACGGATTTTCTTATTTATGTCCCTCCACTGGAAAGTACGCTTCATGAAAGAGAAGTTTATCTTGCTCACCAATGTATCTTCACCACCTAACCCAAGGCCTGACATTTAGTAAGTGCCCAACACACAGTACCTGAATGAACGAAAGAATCACATGGCGTAAAAATAACACAACTTCTTGCCCCCACCACATTAAAAGAAAGTTAAGCCCAAATCCTTAACCACGCTCCCAAGAGCCCAGCCGACCTGTCTTGCTCTCACCCGCCCCCTGCGCCACACGGCGCACCCCACCCCAGCTTTGCAGGTCCTCTCAGTCTTTCCACGATGGCCATCACCACGTCGGCCCCTCCTCCTCAGGGGATCCTCAGCGCACCCTTTCCCACCCTTCAAACCGCAGGCTGTCCCCGGGTGAGGCTGTCACACCTCCCTAGGACTTTGCCCACTTGCCATATTTCCTCAGCTGTTTAAATATGTTTACTGTCTTCCATGCTAGACTGTCAGCTCTGCACAGGTAGGGCCTGCCTGCTGCTTCACCACAGCCCTAGCGCAGGGCCTCATACTAAATAAACACGGGGACTGAAACCATCTCTCATTCCGGTGGAGCAGTCGGATGTTTGTCATAGGTTCCCTTTTCTCTGCCAACATAAAGGAATTTTGGAGGCAATCCTGAGAGGTTTCAGGAAAGGAGTAGACAAGCGCCAGGTTGTAAAACACTCGTTCCACCTGGGCTGGAGCAGGGAATGAAGCAGCTGTGGTGTCACTAACTCCACAGTGACAGCGGCTCTCCAGCTTCACGCCCTGTCCTCCATTCTCCCGACACACGCAGGTGAAAACGCCAGGCAGACGAGCAGACGGGAGCCACTAAGCACCGAGGTGTGGCTCACTTCTCTGCTAATACCAGATCACACTCAAGTCCTCACGATTTTACTGAACGGCTGCTGCCTCAGCACAGCACCGTGCGAGGCGCTGGGGTGCAGAAATCACTAAGATAGAGCCTTGAGGAGGTCGCAGCCCCAGCAGGAGTACCAACATGGAGACAGCTGCTGGAGGAAGCTGGGCCCCTCCATGCTGTGACACATACCACCCTGTCCTCCTAAAATGTTGTGATATCCTGAGAAATTAACAGCAGTGCAGATTTTCAAACACTTCTTTCAAGTCATTACGGGGCATTACTTTAAATAAACGTTGCCTTCTGTAGCACTAACTCTTCGAGTAGAGCCATTCCCACTGTGAATTTGCGGTAACCTGCGATCAATACCTCTGTTCCAGGGACACAAGAGGCCTCACGGCACTTCACCTGATGCTCCTGCACTGGCCCATCACTTCTACCACGTGGACAAAACCGGGGAACAGGATCCAAAGGATCCTGACAGACATTCAGAACAACGCCGTAAGGTGTCTCCGCATTCTGTGTGAACACGGAGCTCAGGTGAACGCACGAGTAGACAACAGCAACAAACATTCACCCCTCCACCTGGCCATAATATATGGGACCTATCCAGTCCTCTCCATTTTAGCCCAAAATGGTGCCCATGTCAATGCTATTAATGAATCCAGCATGACGCCCCTTCACATGGCTGCAGACATACTGAACAAGGAGATGATGGAAACGCTGATCGCCTGTGGAGCCAACGTGAACTGTGCCGTGTCTTCCACGGGGAACACGGCCCTTAAGCTGGCGGTGTGTACCGCGTCAGGGAAAGCTGGCCGACTGCTGGCCGCGGGCGTGAGCTGCATCCGCCTGCTGCTGATCCACGGAGCCAAAGTAAACGCCCAAGACCACGAAGGTCAAACCGCGATGCACGAGGCATGTTTTGGAGGCAGAGAGGCAATAATCAACCTCTTGCTCGAATTTGAAGCAAATGTCAACATCTTAACAAGAAACGGGGAATCTCCGATCTATATGTACCTTCAGCGCAGCTCCAATACAAGAGACACGGTGCTTCTGGCCAGGCTACTTTACCGCTCTTACCCTCTGAGACTGACCAACAACCAAGGAACTCTACCCGCCGGAATCATGCTCCCAGAATTCCACCTCTTAAGGGAAACCCTAATAAAGTTATCACAAAAACCCTTATCCCTAGAGGACATCTGTAAAAGAAACATCAGAAATATCTATGGCGAGAAATACAAACAACACGTGAAGCAACTTCTCCCAGGGAAGATATGGAATTCTGTCTATGGTTATTATGACTTAGCTTACCTCTTGAAATAAGATCTCGAAGTTTCACAGTGCCATGGAGTTTCAGTAACTCAAATCGCATTTTCTGGTTAGACATGCACCCAGAAAACACTTAACCCATTGCTTTATACATCCCAAATGTACAAACTATTGGTTCTTAAATCTCTTTTGAAAAATAAAATGATTTGCCTATTAACTTTTTGTTCCTAAATATTCTTTTAAATGCATTTCCCATAATTTAATTTTTGCCCAAAAAGTAAGCAAATTAATTTAAAACTCTCAGCCAAAAAGCTAAATATATTTTCTCTCTTTCTGGGTAGTCTGGATAGAGAATAAAAATTCAAATAGTCATTATGGATTTTTAAAACAGCAGAAAAAAATTTCCCATGTTAAATTTCCTTTAAGACGGATAATTACTGAAACCGATTTTACCTCACTGGTGAAATAATATATGAGTATTTCTGTCAGCATTAAATACATTTAGCATCATCAATTATGTTAGTACTCAGAGCATACTTACTACCTGAAAAACAGAGAATTTCCAAATGCTCACAGATTACTGCCTTTAAACTCAATCTAAAGTTTTCACCTTCTGGACCTATGGAATGACGTCTTATATAAAAGTAATGATAAGCTCCTAAGGTAATGAACTAAGGCACATAATCTCATTTGAGTCAATGAACCCGCGCCAAGTCAACCCTGAGAACAGCATTTAGCCTCCCCTTACCTTCAGGTCTCTGTGTACAATTCCCATGTTATGTATGTAAAATACACCTTCCACCAATTGTTGAAAAATTTTCGTTGCAACACTGGCCATAACATAAGGACCTTGAAGTAAAAAAAAAAAAAAAAAAGTTTTATTTCTCTAATTTTTTTTACTCATTACATTAACATCTAAATGTTGAACGCATTAAGTTTAACATAACATTCCGATTTTCAACAAAGTTAACAGTCCAAAATGGTTTCAGACTAAAAATTAGCAGGGAGGGCTCCTCAGCTAGCAAAGAAACAATCACAAACTGGCACCCAACAGGTGATGGACTTTGTGTCACCAGAAAGTGAGGACATCTCGCTTCACTCAGAGCCCCTGTATTAATTACTTTGTAAACAATCAGATGTTGTTTACGTCCCCTTCAACCCTTCACATCCTGCGGTTTAATGCTAATAAATCTAAAACCTGGCCACTGTGGATTAAAGACATTATTACAAACAACGGACTATAATTTACTGACAAATGAAATATAATTTACTGACAAATGGCGGGGGGGAATAAATCAATTATTTCGTCCATTAATGTGAGAACATGTGAATTTAGAGAGTGGAGAGATTTTGTAGGACTACAACAAACAAAAACTGATGAACAAAAATAATCCTAGAGTTTTCCAGCCAAGTAAGCTTAGTAATATAATAAGAACTTGGTAGCTCTTCTCTATTCAGTCATTTTAAATCATAAACCTATTGTTTACCTCCAAGCACAAGAACACTCCATGTTCCCTTCTCCTCCTTGAATGAGCCTACAGCTCAAACCTAATCCACTCTTTTTTTTTCCTCCCCAAAGCCACAGTACATAGTTGTACATTCTAGCTGTAAGTCCTTCTATACGAGCCGCTGCCACAGCACGGCTGCTAACAGATGAGTGGTATAGTTCTGCAACTGGGAACCGAACCTGGGCCGCCGAAGCAGACAGCACCAAAATTAACAGCTAGACACCATCAGGGCTGGCTCCACACTCTCCTTCCACACTATCTAGCTTATAACTTAGAGATCTCAAGTACTTGAGAAAACAGAAAACTGTGTGTGTGTGTGTGTGTCTGTGTGTGTGTGTCTGTGTGTGTGTTTGTGTGTGTGTAAAAACAATGGCTCCACTACCAGCACCTCCACTATGACGCCCCTTCACACTGAAGTGACTAACCTCCTGTCTGGGTAGAAATGCAAGAAGGGCTTTTTGATTTTCACAACTATTCAGAACTACCCTCCTTTGGTCTGTGTCTAATGTGGTTCTCAATTTAACACACCTAACACACCCCAGTGGGGGGCAACTGTTAGAGGCTTCGGTAATCACACGCGGACCGGACCCAGAGAGAACAGTTTCCACTCGCCCAGTGCTACCTCCCTCACACTGCCGGCTCGAATCCTCACAACAGCCCCACAAAATGGGGACGACCCACATTTAACAGGTGAGGAAAAAGACTGAGACCAGTTCGCTAACCTGCCCAAAACCTTATAGCCAGTCAGGACTAGAGCCAGTATTCAAAGGCAGCCGATCACTCAGGGGCTTGCTGGGAACGACTAACATAAAAACGTAATTGATGGAGAGCTATACACAGAGCTAGCATACTACCAAGTTAAAACTTCTCAAAATATTTTTACAAGAAAAATACACATCGTGCTAGCAGTATCATACGTATCTTGCCTTCACTGCTTTGACAGGCTTATTGTACCGGATGGTGTAAATCAGAGCTCTCAGCCCGTCCTTCATTAGGGACTCATTCGGCAAAAGGAAGTTTAAAGACTGACTGCATGCAGGACTGCAGTAAACCAGCCTCCTTGCCATAAAGACATCGGCACAGAGCACTACAATGCCCACGCAGCAGGCAGAGCAGCAGTGCCCTTCCCAGGGCACTGAAAAGTCCCCACACACCTGCCACGACGGAACTGAGCAAAGCCTGGCACGTCCTGATTACACGGTAAACAGAGGGGCGTCAAGAAGCCACTGGAGGGCGATGTTACGTTTCTGACTCCACTGGAAGCTAGTCTAAGATTTTGAGCAGGTTAACAGACCTACATTTTAGATCAAATAAAGGGATATAGTATCATCAGAAGTGAAAAGCAAATGACTAACGACGGATATTTAGTTTAGCCTTTATTTAAAAACAGGTCACTTGTGTCCCCTATTTTGATAATCTAATACAGTGAATTTCAACTTTGGCTACACATTACAATTATCAAGAGAACTTTAAAAAAGATACCAAAGGCTACGCCCTATCCTAAACCAATTATATAAAAAATGACTGGTGTGGTCCTAGACAATGCCCTTTTTAAAAAACAGACTTTATTTTTTAGAACCGTCTTAGATTTACAGAAAAATTGAGAAGACAGTACAGACAGTTCCCACTGACCCCACACCCCGTTTTCCCTGTCATTAACATCTGACTTAGCATGGGACGTCGGTCACAGCTAACACGCCAATACTGACACAGTCCACGGCTTATTCAGATTTCCCTGGTTTTTACCTACGGTCCTTTTTCTCTTCGAGGATTCCACCCAGGACACCACATTACATTCAGGTGTCCTGTCTCCTGAGGTTCCTCAGGTCTGTGACAGCTCTCAGACTTCTGTTTACGATGACCTTGACAGTTCTGAGAGGCACCGGGCAGGGATTCTGCAGATCGTCCCTCAGCTGGGAAGTGTCTGACGCTCTCTCAGGATAGGGCTGGGACATGGGTTTCTGGGAGGAAGCCCACAGAGATACAGTGCCCTTCTCGCCACACCTTATCAAGGGCACATCTATCAACACAACTTCGCACTGTCAAGGTTGGCCTTGATCACTGGCTGAGGTGGTGTCTGTCAGGTTTCCCTACTGTAAAGTTCTTCTCATTTATTGACAACATTTATTTTAAAAGTTCCCCAGGTGATTCCAATGTGCAGCCTAAGCTGAGAACCAGTGTTATAATTCAAAAATATTAACCTAACAGAGGATTTCCAGAGGATATATAACTGCAGGGAGGGAGGCACACCTGCATCTTGACGGAGACAAGTTTCACACCACATACCCTTCTATAAGGGTTTCTTTAAAGGTGTTCTGGTTTTTTTGGTAAGAGTACCACATTTTCAAGTTAAAAAAATAGAACAAGCATGTAAGTTTTTTCCTTAAAAAATTTTTTACAGTCCCCAAATCATTAACCTAAATTCTAGCATAGCACAACTTAAACCAACAAACTACGATCCATCACAGAGAAAATTAACTTCCAAATACCTATGTTGAAATAAGCTAACTGTTTCTTTGGTTTAGAAGAAGTGAATTTTTCCCCACTCCAAAGCAGCTGGAGGCAGAAGGCAGCTCTAACTCCATCCTCATCTCCCAGCCCAGTGCTCGCAGACCCACGCGGTACTTACAAGCAGATTCGTCCACACACTCTCGGCCGCGCCTGTTCCTCTCGGCGATCCAGTCCCACAGCGAGAGCTCACACAACTGCATCTGGATGTGCAGCATGAGATGGTACTGCACCTGGGGGGACACACCGCTGGCTCCCGACTGCACGATTTGCTCACGTTATGCATTTAGTCAACAAATGCTCACTCTAGGCCAAGCATAGGGCTAGGGGCTGAGGACAGAGACGATAGACACAGGCCTGCCCAAGAAGCCCAAAGTCTAGGGAGGGAGACAGAGAAGTAAAGCCATATACAAAATGGTGTGTCATGATCCAGGGGGCCAGGGGTGGGCCCAGCTGGGGTGAGGCAGGTGTCAAACGGCAGGAGCTCTCAAATGTGACACTGAGCCACTGGGCCTGAAACTGTCGGGTCTGCTCACGACGTAAACAGTTTTGACAGCTCAGATAAAGTATCAAAGAATGGCTGAACAGTATTCTACTACTTTATGTGTACCCCAAAGTATATACACACTTTGGCTGGCTTCACACTGCACACACGAGTAACTTGCTCAAGGCGAAGGTAAGCAAAAATGAAGCTCACTGGAGCCCACTCATTTAGGCATTCAGGAGAATTTTCCACATTTCATCAGAGAAATGAAACAATTCTGACTAAAAATCCCTCAGACTCAGCTCCTTGGTACTCAGGTGAATCTGTTCAAAGTTTATGCTTCACATAAAAACACCCTCACAGAGCCACATATTCCTGAACAAGAAGAATTAATTCTGTGTGCGCATATGTAGAAGGCATATCTTTATAATCCCAACTGGACAGATCACATGTAGACCCTGTTAATGTTCACGTCTTTTTAATACTAATACTCAATGCTGGTGACAGTACGTGGAGCCTCACCAGCCTATCAGCGTAACCTTCAGCCAGAGCATGCAGAAAACTGGCTTGGTGATCCTACCAGGACACTCTCCTAAAGCCATGCTCCACAACAGAGGAAATCTTTCTGCATAAATACATTTTTACAGCATGATGCTAATGTCCATCAGAAATAGACTGTGAACAATGCTTCCGACTCCGGGGTACACATACGGGAATACCCAGAGGGGGAACTGACCAGACAGGGAGGCCAGAAGAGGATTTGGGGGCGTCAACTAATTGAAGGTGGGATGACGAAATACAAGGGCTGGATGTCAGGAGGGAACATGGTGGGAGGAAGAGAGTGAACACAGGGCAGAAGCAGAGAGGGAGGAGTGCAAGGTGGGCAGTCGGCGGAGGAAGAGGGAAGGCCACAGCTAATCACAGTCCTTTATATGATCATCACGGGGAAACATTACATCAGCAGGCTGTGGGAAGTACTCTACCTCTGTCTGCCCCAACAAGTTTAACTTTCCTTCAGAAGATTCCTCAGTGGACGTGAAATTCTCTTCTAAGTCTGAATTATGCCTAGGGGGCAGCTGATGCTCAAGAATGGATCTTGAAGACAAATCAGCCAAGCCATTTCCTTGGAGCTCACTGGATGATTCAAATTCACTGTCTCTTGTGATTAAATTGCTGGTGTAGTTCACCAATCTGTTATTCTGATTTTCCACGCCAGATTCTCCAAAAGATTTTTCTTTTTCTGGGGTGAACTCGGCGAAGATAATGGATGAGCCGTTACTTTCATCATTTTTAACATCATACTGATCTCTGGAGGGAAAAAAAAAACAGTAAAGATAAAAATCAATATGAAAAAAGATCCAGAGTAACTCAACAGTTCCTTCAGGTTTCTATGAATCTCGCTGGTAAACTCCTGAAAAAAATGGCATCGAATCTGTCTAGCAGCAACATTTATGTAAAACACTGACAGAAAATATCTAAGAGGAAGAAATAATTTAACACTTTGTAATGAAAATAAGCAAAAAGAAAGTCTAAAACACTCCTGGGCAGCTAGTAGCAAAAAGCGAAGGCAATCAACCCAATGCAGGTGACAGCGGGTAATGTTCTGTGTGTAGAATGCACACAGCAGTCCACATACCTCTCGTCCGCCCGGTCAGAGATCACTTCCAGGGATGGCAACTGAAGAGAAATCCTATCTGCTGAACAAAAACCATAGAAAATCTTCAAGAAGCCCAGTTTTCTAATTTATAGTTAAAGGCAGAGCTAAAATACACCAATAATACTAAATGAGACCTCAGGTCTAAAATGTCATGACTTTCTGGCAAAATACAACACAAGCAGCTTACTCCAATGACTGGCACATTTTAGGAACTCCCAGAAACAGAGCTGTTCCACTACAGCAGGGGTCAGCAGACTTTCTGTAGGGCACCTGAGAGTAAACATTTTAGGGTCTTGGGGCTGGCCCCGTGGCCGAGTGGTTAAGTTCGCACACTCCGCTGCAGGCGGCCCAGTGTTTGTTTGGTTCAAATCCTGGGCGCGGACATGGCACTGCTCATCAAACCATGCTGAGGCATCGTCCCACATGCCACAACTAGAAGGCCCACAGCGAAGAATATACAACTATGCACCGGGGTGCTTTGGGGAGAAAAAGGAAAAAAATAAAATCTTAAAAAAAAAAAAAAATTTTAGGGTCTTGGGGCCCTATGGGACTCTGCTGCAACTATGAAGGCTGCCACTGCAGAGCAAAAGCAGCCACGGACAATACATACGAACGAGCCTCTGTTCTAAGAAGCTTTATTTATTGACGCTGAAATGTGAATTTCATAAAATTTTCACAAAATATTAATCTTCTGAGTCCTTTTAACTATTTAAAAATGTACAAACGCATTCTCAGCTTGTGGGATGCATAAAAATAGGCGTGGGCCAGATTTGGCCCCCTGGCTAAAGTCCGCCGGCCCTTCAACTATACCATCAAAAATGGCTTACCTTGCGTTTGGGCCACGTGCACGTGTTCTATCCAAGCGGTGTGATAGCCGACGATATTAGGATGCTGGAGCCCCGCCAGCACCTTCACTTCCCGGAGTACCTAAAGAAGAAACACACTCAGTTCTGGCTTTTACTGATAATTTGTTACACGTTCATGGTCCCAAATACTACCTTGTTCCAGAGCAAAATAACAAAAAGCCGTCTGCCCAAAAAATCTAAACTATGTTAAGATAATGGGAATATTTTTGTGAGAGACAAATAGCAATTGTTATAGCAACTAAATAGCTTACGTGCATACAGCACTTCCTACTTCTCATAGCTCATTTATAATCATTCTCTCATTTGATGCCTATGAGGAAGTCCAGTCCTCCAAGGTAAATGAAACCCCTGTTGTCAGCACTATTTCAAAGCCGGGAGACAGAAGCGGCTTAGAGGACTAGGTCATTTGCCCGGGACCACATGGCATGTCAGGGAGAAGACTGGGATCCGAATTCAGCTCACGTTTTTTTCATAACAAGTTGTATTGTATGTGAATAATTTACCTAAAAAATTAATTTCCCCAGCAATGACCCTGAAATATGGTCAATCTGAAGTAGCTTAAAAAAAAAATTAAGTCAAATAAAAATTTAGTTTTGATGTTTATTTTACTGTCCCCATTCTTAGTAAACTGGCAATCCATACCACCATTTGCCAAATATATACACACATAAACATGTAACTCTTTCAAAAGGACCTAAATACTCAATTTTTCAAAACAAATAAATTTTTTAAATCATACCTTCATGCAATCTGTTTTAGTTGCACCTTTAATCAGGATTTTTTTAATTGCATAATACTGACCATCTAATTTATTCCTGACCTAAAAAGTAGAGGAAAAGACAAAGTATATTGTGCCATTAAATTCCAGCTGAATAAAGAAACTGTTGCCAATCTTTTTTTTCCTCCCCAAATCCCCCCAGTACATAGTTGTATATTTTAGTTGTGGGTCCTTCTAAGTGTGGCATGTGGGACGCCGCATCACCATGGTCTGATGAGCAGCGCCATGTCTGCACTCAAGATCCAAACCAGCGAAACCCTGGGCTGCCAAAGTGGAGCGTGGGAACTTAACCACTCAGCCACAGGGCTGGCCCCAGTAATACATTTTTAATAAAAATTAACTAGAGAACAAAAACTCAAAGTTTCCAGAATCCACCTAAACTACCAATGTAGTTAGGAAAAAACGTGAACCTGCCCCCTTCCCTATAAAAGACAAATCTCACTGAAAAGTAAATATTTATGATTTCTAGGAACTTTCCTTTCAGCACTTTAAATAACATTAATGAAAACAACTTCTCAAAATACATTTATTTGAGTAGTAGGTCAAACAACCTTGTACACTCTTCCGTAGCCACCTTTTCCTAAGACCGCAAGCTCTTCAAATTCATTTAAGTAACGTGACGTTTGCGCTTCAAAGGCTATTTCCCTTGACCTGAAAGTTGAATACAAACAGTCAACCAATGTGACAACAGGAGAGAATCAAAATGTCTTTGGATGGTCCATGCTCACCGTACTACCAACCGGCCAAACCTCTTAATCAGGACATTGTGGAAATTCGGAAAGGATGACCTAAAACGAAACTTTTCTTTCTCTCTAAAGAAAACATTCGCTCAGCAAATCAAGAGTGTAATAACGATAGCAAAGGGATCATGAATCTAATTTAAGTATTTTACCAGTAATTAGTATTTCACTAAGAAATTAGCATCGAAGTTTTAGAGCAGGAATCCTAAGGATGAGTAACAGGCAGCCGTGGATTAGCTGAGCTCAGCAATAAATTTACTTATATTTCTTAATGATTCAGACCAGTTACAGATTTTAAAATTAGCATTTCCCACATACAGCTGAAATTCAACGGTGTGCCCCCGACCCAGCCTGGATAGCAGTAGCCTGAATTAAGGGTGAGGCTGACGGAACCCACACTGAACGGGCAGCAGGGGATCAAAGAGGACGGAGTGACAAGTAAAACAAATCGTGGAGCAGTAATTAACTGCTGAGAACAAAGTTCTTAATCTTCATAAAACACCCTAAGTACATTATTTTTTCACCTCAATACTAAATTTCTGATTAATTCAGGATAAATTCTTAATCCTGATTGCTTTTGGATAGTTTGTATAATCTCTGTATAATCAAGAAAGTATTTAACACATACCTGATCTTCTGGATATGAGAATTATCCTCACAAGGATCCTAAAAGCAAAGAGTTACTTTTAAAAAGCGTTTTAAAAATTTCAGGGAATAAGGAATCTATCAAAATTCAATGTCATGTGAATAGTCCCAAATGCTCAGACAACATTAGGACAAAAAAAACAAAAATCACCCAATGGCTTTTTCAATATTACTTAAGAGCTTACAAGGGAAACTATTTCTCTCTTAACCAAAAGATCACTACCAAAAGAGCAGTATTCTTGCTATCCACTGAGAAAGCTGAGTGTTTACCAAGGAGCTCCATCAGCAAACAACGTTGACTTTATCTTCAAAATATATGCAGGAACTGACCGCTTCTCACACCTCCACTGCTACCACCCATGCCGAGCCCCCATCACCTCTCGCCTGTACGACTGCACTGTCTCCCCGCTTCTGCCCCTGCTCTCCTCCGTCTACTCTCAACACAGGAGCTGGTGTGATCCCACTAAAAGGTGAGTCAGATTATGTTGCTCCTCTGCTCAAAATCCTGCAGTGCTTCCCATCTTAAACTCTGAGCAAAAACCAAAGATGTTAAAATGGTCTCAGTTCCTACTCCATCTGTCTGTCTCGCTGCACTCCTTGCCCCTCCTCTCCCACCCTCTCCCCCTGCTTACTCTAGTCCAGCCAAAGCCTGCCTGTCAGCTTCCCAAACAGGCCAAGCACCCTGTGACCTCAGGGCCCTTGCAGTTATGGTTCCTCTGCCTGGAATGCCTTCCCTCCTCATTCTCTCAACTTCGGCTCCCAACTTAAACGATACCAACACCGTCTCAGGGAGGCCCTCCTGGCAACCTGCTACATAAAATTCACACATCTTCTAAGGCCATTCTCTGCTTTAGGTTTCTCTTTAACACTTACAACCATCTAACACTCTACATGTATTTTTTCTCTTCTATTGTTTACGGCCCCTCATCAGAACATAAGCTCCGTGAGGGGAGAGATTTCTGTCTGTTTTGTTCAGTTCTTGAACCCCAGCACTTACAAGAGAGCCTAACACGTGCTTGTCATTCAGTGAACATTTGTTGAATAAGCAAATTAAAGTTTACATTCTTACAAAGCTGTTGTATAACCAGGATTTCACAATGCTTTAAAACAGAGTTCTCTTGAACTTACAGTGTCTTGTCATACATGAAGGACACTGTTTAGCGCTCACCTGACGAACTCTCTCCTTAGCCGACCTCATCAAATGGGTGATGGCCCTGTTGTGATGTAGCCTCAGGGAGCTGAACTCGTCACTGCAAGTGAAGGAAGACAGCAGGCCCATCTTGATGAAGGTCTGACAAAGTACTAGAAAGAGAATACGAAAAACGATTATGAGAAAGGCCATCAATATAATGGCAATTATAAAGAGTAGACAGAAAACAAAGAGCAATAATAGCCTCCGGAAAAAAAATAGCTCTATAATAAAAAAAGTTATGTTTATGCACACATTACAACTTGGGGATTGAGTCTCTAAAAGAGAAGGAACAGGTGGTACCCTCAGTGATCAGGAGCACATCCATAATTACCTATCTGATGCTTAAGAGTCATTTGTCCACCATGTCTGATCAATCAGTAAAGTACTAAGCTGCATTTTTTAAAAAGGCAAGAAAAAACGTAACCACAGCAGTCTTCCAACATTCAAACACATTACACTTTGCTGACAGACAACAAGATGAGATAATAAAGGCAGAAGTGGAAGCAAATTATCAGAACTGACAACAAAAGTGAACAGTAACTGTTGTTTTCGATTACAGAGTATCTTTAACCAATATACAAAGAGCACATAAGAGGTGCGCATAGACCAAATGCCAGGTGGAAAGTCAAGTCTGAAGTCACAATTCCAGGCTTCTCAGAAAAAGAAGTTCCTACAAAAGTGTTAAGTTTTTACTCGTTCAAGGAATACAAACACCATAGAGAATATTCTTTCTATATGGAAAACTGTCCATTTGATTATCAACTAACTCAATCTCATCAAAAACATTTAAATATATGTTGTTTTAAAAGTTGAGTCATCTAAAAAGGACATATACAAGCAATTCAAACATATCTTAAAATCAGCAAGATTCACAGATTTGCTTTAATTAGGAGCAAGAGTACTATATATTATCAGCTTTTCTAGATAATGAGCCCAATACAATAATCCCCAGGTACCAATGCTCTGGAACCTAAAGAACAGTCCCTTTTGTATAACCCACCTCCCCACCACATATTCAGGAAAACAATAAGTGCACACTGTACAAATAATATTTACCATTTTTCACGTCCCATCAAGTTCACCAAAACAATCGACCTTTAACTAAAAATATTACATTCTAAGATCACATAAAAGCATCTATAAGTTTGAGGATTTCCAACACCAAACAAGACTTAGAAAGACTTCTTTTGTAGAAATGACCCTTAGAATCTGCGGTTGGAATTATTCAAGAGGCCACAATGGTCTCCATGATGAGCTGAACCAGAAATGCCATAATCTCTAATTCTGCTCACTTTTGTGCTCAAGTTTCTCATACAGATAACTCATAGCAGGAATGAACTCAAACATTCTCAACAATTGTGGTATAAGAAGAAATATATTTAGTCTTCGTCTCTGGTTTCTGGCACGCAGCTCCTAAAACACTTGTTATTTCCCAAGTAATAGGGGTGCTAGGAGCATTTTTTCTTGTAATATTTGGACTTTGACCTCAGATCCTGACACAAGAGCTTTTAAAACCACTTGAAATCTCCAGAGTGAGAAGAGTGTCTTTTTGAGACAAAATCATCCCATTCACAACAACATGGATGGACATCAAGGGTGAGATGTTAAACGAAATAAGCCAGAGAAAGACAAACACCACATGGTTTCACTCATATGTGGAAGATAACAAACACATGGATAAGGAGAGCAGATCAGTGGTTACCAGAGGGGAAGAGGGTTGGAGGGTGGCCGAAAGGGGTAAAGGGGCATATATATATATGGTGGTGGATAAAAATTAGACTATTGGTGGTAAGCACAATGCAGTCTATACAGAAACTGATAAAGAATAATGTAAACCTGAAATTACACAATGTTATAAACCAATATGACCTCAATAAAATATTTCTCTAAAGTGTCTTTTTGTATGCTAATGAGATGACTGGTAGCTGGGGTCCCCTAGAGAGCTTCAGGATGGGGCTGGTCACCAGAAACACCAAGCCACGATTAGAAGCTTAGAAGTTTCAGCTCTACCCCCAATCCTCCGGGGAGGGGAGAAGGGCTGGAGATCAAGAGTCAATAATCGATCATGCCAACGTGATGAAGCCTCCAGAAAAATCCCTAAACTACACGGTTCAGAGAGTTCAGGGTTGTGAACACATCCACATGCTGGGAGAGTGGTGTACCCCAACTCCACAGGGACAGAAGCTCCTGCGCTCTGGACCCTACCCTATGTGCCTCCCCACCTGGCTATCCATCTGTCTCCTTTATCATATCCTTATTACATAATAAACAGATATGCCTAAGTGTCTCCCTGAGTACTGGGAGCCGTTTTAGCGAAATTATCAGACCTGAGGAGGGGGTAGTGGAAATCCCCAATTTGTAGCCAAGACGGACACAGGTGTGGGTAACCTAAGGTCTCTGGGGACCCATTACTTGCCACCGGCATCTGAAATGAGGGCAGCCTTGTGGGACTGAGCCCCTAACTGTGGGATCTGACACTAACTCCAGGTAGACAGTGTCAGCACTGAATTAAGCGTAGGATGCTCAGCATCAGAGAACTGGTCGGTGTGGGCAAAAACCTCATATTTGGCATCAGAAGTATTCAGTGTGTAGAAAAAAACAGTTCCCTATTCGACAACACAACACATAACTTTTCCAGGGCTCTGGTCAAGAATTGGTTCAGAATGAAGATCTGTGATTTTTGTTTACCTGCTCACCAACTACACCATAACAGATCTTCAAAAATTAAATGAATTATGTCATAAATACAAAAGAATGACCTTTTATTTATGTAAATACCCACAATTTGATGGGTGTTAACCTTTTGGGGTCCCCAGTGATTATATTCCTAGGGAATTACCTATAGGAAAATATAAAATGAATTTACGAAATGTGGATTATTAATACTTATTTCAAATTTTCATACACTAGCTGTTTCTCAGACCCGCAGCATTAAACAATATAGTACTTTTACAAGTTTTATTTGGCAACATGTACTCTTACTAACATTTAAACACCTGTCTTGAACGAAGTGGGTTTGGTTCGTGCACATGGCTAAGGTGCTCCAGCAAAGAAACAAGCAGCAGTTGGTTTGCAACAGCAAAGGGGAAAGCCGGCTGTTGCAGGGGTCCTCGGAACACCCGGAGCTCCGCTGGGACATCGGACTCTGAAAATCAGAAAAGGGAAAAACGTTAATAAACGGGAAACATATCCCATAACAACAAAACGGCATGTTCTAATTAAGGAAATACAAAGTATTGAAACTTAAGGAAATTAAAAACAAACAGTAGTTAAGCTGAGTGGGGTTGATCTAATTTCTGGAAGTGAGTTTTGAGTAGAATTCCAGACGCTGGAGGACTACCAGAAAGACATCACTGGGGGAGTGGAGAAAGTTTGGGTAGTAATGGTGTTGTAATCGTGTGTGCAAAGGTAGAAATAAATAAGTATTCAAGCAAGCGGGAACAGGATGACTCCCTTCCTTCGAGAGAACAGACAAGTCCCAGGAGTAAAGAAAGAAGTTTGGTAGAGGAGAACGGAAAAGGGAGGAAGGATGGAAGCTCTACTCTGAGCATGTGCTATGCACACACCAGGTGTTTAATACGCACAATTTCACTTAATCCTCACAAAGGAGTAAAAGGTGAGGATTACCATTCTCATTCTACAGATGAGAACACTGATCTCGAGGAGAGCTCAAGGAACTTAAAGCAGGCAGATCAGACTAACTCCCAAGTCCATCCTGTTTCCACTATACAAGACCAAGGAGACAGTCAAGCTGGCACTTCAAAGCTGAAGCTCCTAAGTTCTCACTCCTTGTTCACTTAACATATTAAACAGGCCAAAAACACAACGAGAAAAAAATGTTTTGAGGAAACTTCTGGAAATGTGTGACAGGTAGCCTGGAAGGAGGCATGTAACAGTCAACAAGAAGTTAGGATGATCCCACAAAAGGAGGTAAGTGACAGAAACAGGGAGGAAAGAATGGATCCCAGAGATATCAAGAAAGAAATCACTGGCCAAGATTTAAACCCCCAGCAAAGGGAGGATGGAGGTGTCAATGAGTAAAAACTGGTAAGAGAGGCTGTCAGAGGAAGGACGAGAGCTAATGAACCACCCAACAGGAAACGCCCTGCAGAAACTGGGACCATATATCCTATACCTGCTGACATCAGCCCCATTTCAAATCGTCTATTCTACTCTCCTCTAGAAAGTACTAAGGGTTCTGGAAGAGCCAAAGTTCTCAAATCCAGACTTCATTCACCAGTTTCCTCTCTGGCCCGTAGAAAGACCTGCATGTATGGACATGTGCTATGCATTTTAAATGAACGCTTATTGTCTGAGTACAGAAAAGAAAAAGAATGAAAAACGTGGCCATGTAAAAACTTCTCCACGGAAAGATATCTTAAAGTTAAAATATGAATCACAAAATCAGGTACAGTACGTATAAGTGTACAAAATATGACAAGAAAAAGAAAAGGTAGTAAAATGTATAGAGAGCTCTTACAAGCTGAGAAGAAGATGAAACACAATTAAAATTCAAATAGGTTTGGGGCTGGCCCCGTGGCCGAGTGGTTGAGTTCGCGCGCTCCGCTGCAGGCGGCCCAGTGTTTCGTTGGTTCGAATCCTGGGCGCGGACATGGCACTGCTCATCAAACCACGCTGAGGCAGCGTCCCACGTGCCACGACTAGAAGGACCCACAATGAAGAATATACAACTATGTACCGGGGGGCTTTGGGGAGAAAAAGGAAAAAATAAAATCTTAAAAAAAATTCAAATAGGTTTAACATAACTAGCAACTAATGACACGCATTTTTAAATAACTACAGCACCAGAGTTTGCCACCAGACTGGTAACTATTTAAAACCTGGAATACTTGGTATTGTTAAGGACACAGAAGAGTAGACATTTTCAAATACAAGGGAGTAGAAGTGTTTGCGACCTTTGGCAACACACTGTAGAATTTAAAATGTGAAACCTCCATCAGGAATTCTAGTTTTGGAAATACATACCAAGAATATAACTAAACAAGTTACAACAGATATATATGTACAAGATGTTCAGCATAATATTTAAAATACTGAAAATGTGTTGTTATATACATAGAATACTATACAGCTGTTAGAAATGATGCTGTATAGAAAGATAATCACAAATAGTTCATCATCAAGCCAAAGAAGCAGGCTATAAACAGTAATACTAACAAAAGAGAGGTAAGATAGACAGTTTCATATGTTCGAGATAGACAGTTTCATACAAACCAACACAACCTTTCTGGTCATCATTTTAGCAAAATCTATCAAGACATTTTTTTTCAAATGTACTTCTTTAACCCAGCAAATCCTACTTCTGTGGATCTATTCTAAAGAAATAATCAGACAGTAACAAAGATCTATGTATATAGATGTCAAACATTATTATTTCTAATGGTAAAAAAAAAAAACCTATTTTCCAAGAATAGAACAAAGACCAAATAAATGCTAGTATGGAATGTGACAGTCATTTTAAGAAACATTTAAGAACAATGTTTTTAAAGGCTAATTCATCACAAGAAAACACTAATACGACATTTAAAAAGCAGAACATAAAAAAATAAATAAAAAGCAGAACGTAAAATGTTTATCCTACTACTATGACCACAACTTTAAAACGTTTATTTTATAGCTATATACATATACACACACAAAAAGAATGGAAAGAACAAAACAGACACAACCTCTGCCCCTCAGTTTTCAATAATATATTGAGAGAATCTGTAAAAGGAATGAAATTACAGCGATTGCCCTTTTAGTCTACCTGGCACACAGCAGCTCTCAGTAAATATTTGCAAATGAATGAGTCCCATTGTTAGCAGTGAGCTCTCCGCTGGAAAGTGCGCACAGGTGACTTTCCCTCTTTTTCCTTTACTCCTTAAGTTTCTGTGAATGATCTCTCTAAATTTTTATCTTATTTGGATAAAATCAGAGAGAAATCTTTAATCCACTCATGATACTTTTCTTTGACAAATAGTTTTAAAGGCAAACTTCATCAAGTAAGTAGTCTCTAGCTAGGCCAAAACATAAACAGTAACCTCTAGGTGATAAGATTACGATTTTTAAATTTTCTTTTCGGGGCTTTTCGATATTTTCAACATATTCTGTAATATCAAAAAAATTTTTTTATATACTGATTTGTTAACAGTGGTGAGATTATAGTTAGGAGGGTTTTCTGCTTCTTTATATCCTTATACTTTCCTATTCTCTATAGTAAGAAAATTTCAGTTTTTAATAAGAAAAAAAGAATGGTTGGTCAGTGGAGTCAAATGAACCTAATAAATCAAGAAAATGACAACTTTAAAAAGACCAATGAGGGGCCAGCCCGGTGGCATAGCGAGGGGTTAAGTGCGAACGTTTCGCTTTGGCGGCCCAGGGTTCGCCAGTTCGGATGCCAGGTGCAGACATGGCACTGCTTGGCAAACCATGCTGTGGCAGGCGTCCCACATATAAAGTAGAGGAAGATGGGCACGGATGTTAGCTCAGGGCCAGTCTTCCTCAGCAAAAAGAGGAGGACTGGCAGCAGATGTTAGCTCACGGCTAATCTTCCTCAAAAAAAAAAAAAGACCAGTGAATAGACACTCTAATGCAGAAAGGAGTAGCATTGAAAGGAAAAGAAGGCTGAAAGTTAAAGTTTCCCATTTCACAGTTCTAGTCATGAGCAGAAAAGGAAAGTGGCTAAAAGGAAAGATGAAGTGAAGTCCTCTCATAAAAGAATAAGAAATAAGACACAGATCTTAGGCAAATTACAGTTCTAGACTTCTGCCAAGTACGAGAGGAGCAGATAAACAGGAAAGGGATCACCTCATTCAGTCCCCTCAGGAAAGCAGGATCCAAGTCGTCCATTATTGAATGAAAGAGGAACCTGGAGGATTAATCGAGGCAAAAATTCTGAAAAACTTGCGTCAGATGAAAGAAGAAAAACTAATGAGTCTGACAATGGGCGGACTGTTGGCCCTCCTTTTAATGCAGGCTGTTCCACAGGAAAAGCAAACAAACAGAGAGATCAAAGGCTGATGCTGGCCCTAGGAGAAACCCTATACAATAAATTGAAGAACAAAGGTTTTAGAGTTACAACTGCCTTTTGAATTTTCTGACTGTACCATTAAGTGTCAGAGTGACTCCTCACGCCATACGGACGACCTTTCAGAAGTCATTCAACTAGTCTGTTTTTACGTCTACTAAAAATGAAACCACATTTTTCACAGATCTTACTTTTCACATAAAAAGATAAGTTATGTCTAGACATTCTGAGCCTCTTTGGCAGAAAAGGCAGTATGTAAACACAACAGTCTTATTAGTAATCTAGGAGAAGGAAATTTTTCAAAGCTTATCTACGATTAGTCCCTTCAAGAATAATCTTTAGTTTGCAGAAAACCTTATCACAACGTTACAGAAAACACAGACTTGCGTGTTTGCAGCTGGGACGTTTCCTATGACATAATACTTTGCATACTACTGAGCACTATAACAGACCACCTTACGTGTGGAAAAAATCAGTTTGTCCATTAAAAAAGTTATCTTACAACTGTCCTCTGTTAATGGCCTACTTAAATTACCACCACAGTCTGCTTTTGTCCCCCTTTCGGGTCAGGAATTACAGGTAATATTAGGGACGAAAATTGAAGAACTTAACAAATTAAAAACCTTTTCAACCCACCTTGCACCTTTAAATCCGCTGCAACATGTTAATATTTATTTCATGCTTCAACTGAATGTGTATTCTCTGTAACCATCCTATTCGAACTACCATACAGTAAAAACCTCCTGAATCAATGTCTTCATTCTTGACAGCATAATTTAACTTTTAAAATTGCCCAAACACCTGGTAGCAATTAAAGAGCCTATTGCGCTTTCAATAAGATATTGGATACTTTGAACTGGTTAGAGTCAACGTTTTAAGTACCTCTCGCTTTACGCTCAGTAACCTGACTGCCCTATGCCATATCTCCTGATAACCAAAGGCTCAAAAAACCTGGGGCATTTTTTTTTTTTTTTAAACCGAAGAGGGTGATTTCCGCACTGCCTCGGTATAAGGAGTCTCTAGCTACCCCATCAGTGAAGCAAAAGACGAGAGAAGCTACAAATCAAAACTCTTAACCCAAACCGTTGAGCGCACAGGGCCTGCCAAGTCCCATTCAAGTACTTTGCAAAGCTCATGCTCCTCGCAAATCCACAGGGCTTGGCAGCTGGAAAGCAGCCGAGGGAAGTCTCAGCACATCCGCGCAGAGGAAACCAAACGAGAAATGTAAACAAACGAGCCAGTCGCAGACACTCGTTTTAACAAATGTGGAGCTTAGCCGCCGCCCCACCCCATCCCATCCCACCCCACCCCCGCCCCGGTTCAAGCCCAGATCCAGCCGAATTTGCCCAGGTCCCGAGGCAACCTCGCTGCTGCCCTGCACACCCAGGAAGGAAAGTGATGGGGGCAGGGGGAGGATGCCGCGGCATTCCGGTCCCTCACCATCATACTTGGGGTCCGAGCCCTCGGCCGGGAAGTCGATGGCAGGTGGCGCAGGCACAGCCCCCGCCCCGTCGCCCTCCGCCTCGCCCTCCTGGGCTCCAGAGCTGCCCCCAAGCATCGCCCGCCGCGCGCGGGCCGCAGCCCAGCCCGCCCGCTAACCCAGCGCCGCACCGCTCCGCTCCTACAGCGATCGCTACCGAATCCGGAAGTAGCCCCTCGCGAGGCGGAAGGCCCGCCCCTGCCTCCCGCGCGCCTCTGTCGGGGGCGGGCCAACCGCAGGCTCCGCCCCTTTCCCCCTCCGGGAGGGAGGGGTGGATGGGCGGGTCCGGCGAGGGCGCATGCGCCCTGGTGGGCTGGTCCCCGGGCGGCGGGCAGCGAGTCTTGCAGGGCGTGGTGTGGACCGGGCTGGGTGCGCCCTGCGACGGCTGGACCCCACCTTGCGCCCCTGGCCGCGCTTCTCCGCTGTCCTGAGGCCTCAGTACCCGCGGATGAGTCAGCGCTCACATCTCACGCCAAGACTCGGGTGCCAGTGAAAGAACGGGGCGTCTGCAGAGATTCTAATCCAAATGTCTACTTTTTGCGGATACAGCAGTGACTATTTGTCATTTGTTTTTCAAAAAAAAAAAAGCATCTACAAGAGCCGTCTCAACGAAAACTGAACCTATTCTGCTATTCTGGTCAACTGTTCAACCACAACAAAATGGGAAATGCCAACTAGAAAGTCCAAAGTGAATGCAGTCTAACAAAAATCTCGCTGGTTCTGAGACGGAGCATTCAACAGAAATGATTTCGAACCTGAGGCAGCCTTTTCCCAGTGCCCTCATGGTCACACTAGATCAACTGTTATTTGAAGCCCTTAGCTTCAAAAATCCTCCCTCTTTGCCCTCTGGAGTTGTCTCTGATGACTTGGTCGCCAACCTAATGTTGGAAATAATTTTTAGATCACAGATCAAATAATACAGCTGGAATAAAAGCCTTTCAGATTTGGGGCCTCAACCCTAGTGTGATGTGCAAAAGTGACATTGTTGAAGAACTTTTATTTGAGCACAGTTTCCATATAAAGTCATACTGGATGCTTTCAGCCTGACAGAAGCAATTAAGGGTGTAGTTCTCCAAATAATTCCCAAAGATTAGAGGTGTCCCTTTCCAGGCCCTGTTGATGGCAAAAGCACAGCCTTTCTGGAGGGTGATTTATCTGTATGTAGCCACAGCTTTAAAAATGCAAATACTTTTGACTCATCAATTTCACTTTCAGGAATTTATTCTAAAGAACAGGTTAAGAACGAGCAAAAAGATTTAGCTAAAATAAATTTTGGCCAAATAAGTTACGAACATCCATACAATAGCACACTTTGCAACCGTTAAAAAATGGTGGTGGTGCCAGCCGAGTGGCACAGTGGTTAAGTTCGCACGTTCTGCTTCGGTGGCCAGGGGTTCACTGGTTCTGATCCCGGGTGTGGATTTACACAGCACTTGTCAAGCGATTCTGTGGCAGGCGTCCCACATATAAAGTCGAGGAAGATGGGTACAGACATTAGCTCAGGGCTGGTCTTCCTCAACTAAAAGAGGAGGATTAGCAGCATATTTTAGCTCAGGGCTAATCTTCCTCAAAAAAAAGAAAATGTTGGTATGCAATATCTGGTTCTCACCACTTTTCCACCACCACTGGAATGGTAGAAAAAAAGCAACCTGTCTAGAAGATGATTTGCAACTTATAGTTAAAGGCTTAAATAGACACACTCTCTGACCTACATATAGGATTATATCCAAAGGAAATAATCAGAGTGGTGAAAAAAGATGAACCTGTAAGAATGCTCATCAAAGTGTAGTTTATGATTAAAAAAAAAAGCACTGAAACAAATCCAAATTCCAAATAGAAGAGTAGTTAGTATAGGTCCATGCAATGAAACCTCATGAAGCCATTAAAAAAATTATGCAGCCATTAAGAAAAAAAAGCACGTTCCTCTCTTGGCTTCCATGATATCACACAATTCTAGTTTTCCTCTATTTTACTGGTCCTCCTTCTCAGTATCCCCTTCTGGATCCTCCTTCTCCAAATGTATAACTCTGTAGGGCTCTTGTCATGTCTCTCCAAATTCTCTGAGGAGATAACCACGTGCATTGCTATCGCTTTGCATACCGTCTATAAGCTGACAACTCCCAAATGTATCTCTGCAGCACACACTTGTTCTCTTGGATGACTCGAAAGCATCTCAAATTTGACTGAAAGTGAACTTTTGGTATTCTTTCTAAAACTTGTTTTCCACTACCCTTTTCATCCATTTAAATAGCATTCAATCCACTCACTTGCCCAAGTCTAAAACGTGAGAGTCAACCTTTATTCCATATCCAGAATACATCTAGGCTGCCTACAAATTAATAATAAATAAATAGAAACGACACAGCATATAAACGTGCAATCTTAAACATACATTAACCTAAAAGGAATCCCAAGTGGCCAAAAAACACAGGAAAAGATGTAAAAATTTCACTAGTTACACGTAAATGCAAATTAAACTATCAAACTGTCATATTTGCAGAATTAAATTTTTAATACCAAGTGTTGGTAAGGATATAGAGAAAGAAGAAATATGATACGTTGCTGAAGAGCTATTTGGTGGTCTTGAGTAAAATCGAATGGTGTGCTCCCAAGATCTAGTAATTAATTCTCCCAGGTTCCCTTTGGACACCTCTACATGTGCCCAAGGGTATGCGTATAAGGGTATTTACTGTGACATTGTTTGTTATAACAACTTTGGAAATGGTCTGATATCTATCAAAAGGGAAATAAATAAATGTATTACATATACAAATGACTGTTATGGAAGAGTTAGAATGAATCAACTGGATCCACACGTCTTATCATGGGCATTGAGAACAGCACAGTAGAAAGCATAAGTCGCAGGAGGCTTTATAATAATAATAATGATAGTAATAATTGCTAGGGGCCAGCCCCGTGGCTGAGTGGTTACGTTCACACGCTCCGCTTCAACAGCCCAGAGTTTCGCCGGTTTGGATCCTGGGTGCAGACATGGCACCGCTCATCAGGCCATGTTGAGGCAGCATCCCATATGCCACAATTAGAAGGACCCACAAGTGAAAATATGCAACTACGTACTGGGAGGATTTGGGGAGAAAAAGCAATAAAAAGAAGAAGAAGAAGAAGATTGGCAACAGTTGTTACCTCCAGTGCCAATCTTAAAGAAAAAAATTTTTAAGAGATTAATAATAAGAAGAATTGGTAATGTTTACTGAGGACTCTGTCAGCCCCACTCCCTCACCCTGTTCTAAATGTTTTTACAAATATTAACTCATTCAATCCTCGTGACAAATTTACAAGCTAGATGTTATAATTATCCAATTTCATAGATGAGAACATAAAGGCAAAGAGAACTTTTCAAATGCCTTGCCCAAGGTCACACAACTTGTATTTGGTGCAGCCAGGATTTTTTTCCTATGTCACCTTTCATCGTTGTCTATAACAGCTTTGTTGAAATAATTTATATACCATAAAATTCATTCTTTTAAAATGTACAATTCTGTAGATTTTAGCATATTCATAGAGTTGTGCCACCATCACCACTATTTAATTTTAGAACACTTTAACCACCTCAAAAAGAGATTCCTTCTGAACCAGATTCCTTTTGGACTCCCCTATATGTGACCCAGGATATGTGTATGAGTCTTTATCGCAACATGGTTTGTAACAGCAAATTTGGAAACGGCCTAATATCCATCAACAGGGAAATAAATAAATGTATTACATACGCAAACGAATATTATAGAAGAGTTAGAACAAATCAACTAGATTCAAGTCACTTAGTCAAATTAGTGCTCTTCACGCAGTAGGTAGAGAAAAAAAAGAAGCAAATGCATGCAAACACACACACACACAGACACACAAACCCAAGCAGGTTGGTCCTAAATTCAGCCTCGGAAAGTAAAGTATGATGCCATGTTATGTGAAAGTGTTTAAATACACTAAAAGTATATGTTATTTTGAGACACAGACATTTATAGTAAAAATATCAAACTATGGATGGGAATGATATCTGACTTTTTGGGGGTTTTTTTTGTTGTTCTTGCAGAAGATTAGCCCTGAGCTAACATCTTCTGCCAATCCTCCTCTTTTTTGCTGAGGAAGACTGGCCCTGAGCTAACACCCGTGCCCATTTTCCTCTACTTTATATGTGGGACGCCTAACCACAGCATGGCTTGCCAAGCGGTGCCATGTCCGCGCCCAGGACCCGAACCAGTGAAACCCGGGCCGCCAAAGCGGAACATGCGCACTTAACCACTGCGCCACTGGGCTGGTCCCTGATATCTGACTTTTAAAGAGTGATTACCCCTTGGGAGGGAGGGAGGAGAATGGGATCAGAAAGAGTTAAAAATAAGGATTTAACTGCGTATATCTGTAAATGTTAATTCTTTAAGAAAAGCAGTTCTCAAGCAAATATAGTATAACGTCAATAATTGTTATACCTGGGAGTAGAAACGTCGGTGTTTACATTATTCTTTGTACCTTTTAATATGTTTGAAGAATTTCATATTTTTTATTCTTTTTCAGGGAAAGGAGTGTATCAGTCAGGCCTCTCCAGAGAAACAGAACCAATAGGATGTGTATATATACAGATTTATTTTAAGGCATTGGCTCACATGATTGTAGAGGCTGGCAGGTCTAAAATCTGCAGGATGGGCCAGCTGGCTGGAGACCCAGGGAAGAGCTGTCGCTGCAGTTCAAGTCCAAAGGCCTCTGCTGGCAGAATTCCTTCTTGCTCAGGGGAAGTCAGTCTTTTCGTTCCAGTCAGGCCTTCAACTGATTGGGATGAGGCGTGCTCTGATTATAAAGGGCCATCTGCTTTACTCGAAGTCCATCGATTTAAATGTTAATCTCATTTAAAAAATGCCCCCTTAAAAACATCCAGAATAATGTTTAATTAAATATCTGAGCACCACGGCCCAGCCAAGTTGACTTACGAAATTAACCATCACAAGACCTTCCCTTGTCAACATGGCATTTATGTGCATCTCGTTAACCATACTTAATCTCCAAATAAAAGCAATGAGAAGGTCATACTTCTGCCTAACATGATACAACAGAAACCAGACGTGCACTAACCCTTTCCCCAGAAGAGGACGAAAAATCCTTGGGTGAAGTTTGCTCTTCTCTTTGATATCTCATAACTTAAACACTATGAACCAGAGTTAACAATACTTAAGTACTATCATATAAAGTCAGTACATCTTATGTTATATGGTAAGGGGATAAGAGAAGGAAGAAAATAAAGTTACTTGATAGATAGATAATATGCCCCCACAAACATATTCATAACAAAATAAGGAAAAATACTCATGACAAGTATAGTCTTTGTTATTGTAACTGGTCACAAGGTTGTAGCTGGTATTTATAATCAACTACCTTCTTCCACTATCCATTCCATATTCCCTTTGCCCTCTGAAAGCACCTCAGCTGGCCATGGTTCTTTACCTGATGGAGCGACCCAAATCTCCATTCCTGAAGAATCTGAGCCGTTAGAAGTCCCACCTAAATTGAGTTGTTGTAGTTTTCCATTGACTTTAATCATAGGGCATGATAATACTAAGTAAGAGACATTCTAAAGGATCTCGTCTATTCCAGACAAACTCTTCCTTACCTCCATTGTGAAGCACCAGTCCAATTTCTCCTTGATAGTCCGGATCTAACATCCCAACCAGTACAGTAACTCTCTTCTTTGCCTGTTGATTCAGAGGCGTGAGGAGCCCAAAGGGGCTATGTGGCAGTCTTAATGTCCAGTTCAATGGGATCCTTTTTGTGTCTCCCAGTAGAAGCGTTTCTGCTTTTGGAACTAAGACCTCTAAGCCAGGACAGCATAAGATCATGGGGACAGGAAGAAAAAAGTTGGTGGATCACTAGGGTGAATACTGAGTAGTGCCACTCCCATTTCCACCTCTTGATTCCTGGACCCATGAACCCTAGATACGAGAGAAACAGCACCATATACTGGGTATGGATTCAGACCATAAACAGCTGCCTGGAGAACCTTGCCCCAGACCAGCAAGGTATTGCCACCTAGGTAGCACTGTAGCTGAGTCTTCAAAAGGCCATTCCACCGTTCTATCAAGCCAGCTGCTTCAGGTAGGTAGAGAATGTAGTAAGATCAAAGAATTCCATGAGCATGGGTCCATGGCTGCACTTCATTTGCTGGAAAATTAGTTCCTCGATCAGAAGCAATGCTGTGTGGAATACCATGACAGTGGATAAGGTGTTTTGTAAGTCCACAGATGGTAGTTTTGGTGGAATAACTGCATACAGGGAAGGAAAATTTGTACCCAGAGTAAGTGTCTATTCTAGTAAGAGCAAAAAGCTGCCCCTTCCATGATGGCAGTGGTCTAATGTAATCACCCTGCCACAAGGTAGCAGGCTGATCACCCGGGGAATGGTACCATATCAGGAGCTCAATGTTGGTCTCTGCTTCTGGCAGATTGGGCACTCAGCGGTGGCCATAGCCAGGACAGTGTTGGTGAGTGGAAGTCCATGTTGCTGAGCCCATCCATAAAACCTCCATCCCTGTCACTATGGCCACTTTGTTCATGAGCCCACTGGGTGATGACAGGAGTGGCTGGGGAAAGAGGCTGCCTGGTATCCATGAGTCATCCTATTGACTTAATAGTCAAAATCCTCTGCTAGATCACCCTTTGGTGAGCATTACATGGGACACAAATATCTTCACAATTTTCATCAATCTGGAGAGGTCTATCCATATACCTTTTCCCCAGACTTCCTTCTCACCAATTTTCCAGTCATATTCCTTCCAAATCCCTAACCAGCCAACCAAACTATTGGCCACATCCCGTGAACTGGTATATAATCAGATACCTGGCCACTTCTCCTTCCAAGCAAAATGAACAACCTGATACCTTGCTCGAATTTCTGCTCACTGGGAGGATTTCCCTTTGTCACTGTCTTTCAGGGATGTTCCAGGGAGGGACAGCAGTTCTACAGCCATCCACTTGCGGGTGGTACCTACGTATTGTTCAGAATCGTCTGTAAACCAGACTGAAGTATTCTCTTCCTCTGCATATGCTCTGATTGTAGGGAACTCCCCATGAGGCCATACATGCAGGCTTGGAGAGAGAAGGTACTGCAGCAGGAGTGAGGACCATGGGCATTTGGGCTACTTATTCAACTTACTTGTTGTAAGCTGTATACAACTTACTTGTGCATTCAGGGCCTGCCTGGGTGTGATCTCATATATACCACTTCCCTTTTTTTTTAATCTTGGACAACATCGAGCGTACTAAATATCACTTCCGTTTGAGGATGGAGTCTTTCTGTGCCTGCCTTGTTGGGTCAATATGGCTTGTTGGGTCAAATAATACCCAGTTCATGATAAGCAGCTCAGGTCACGTGGTAACTTGGTGGCTGACAGTTGAGCATTCAATCTCTATGAAGGCCCAGTACAGGCCAAAAGCTATTTCTCAAAAGGAAAGTAGTTATCTGCAGAAGATGGCAGGGCTTTGCTCCCAAATCCTAAGGGCCTGTGCTGTGAATCACCTATATGGGCCCAGTGGGACTTGAGTCTAGTTGGGTCTAGAAGTAAAGATGTCTAGTGGGGGACAGATTCTGAGAAGAACCAACAGAGACTTTCAAGGCTACTGCCTCTGTCATCACCATTTCCTCAGCGAGGCAGGGCTAATCTCTTCAGATGGGAGGTAGAGAGGATGTTTCTACTAGTAAAGAAGACTCATCAGAATTTAGGGGCACTTTGTTGCCAGATTCATTAGGGACCCACGTTTCCATTCCAAGTTTTGGGATCCCATTCCTTCCCACCCTGGGAGGCTGTGAGTTCAATTCATGTTGTAGTTCAGTCATTCGCAGAATGAGACTCTGGGTTTCGTTTTCAGCCATCTCAGGACTCAGCTACAGCAGATAAGGGTCCCTTTCAGAGCAGACATAGAAGCTTCCAGGTCATCTATGTGGCACTTGAGCTGGGAAATCAAATCCCTAAGCTCGTCCTTCTCTTTCCCCACTTCACCCAGTGACATGAGGAGCAACCAGACAATCTCATTATACTTGTTAACTTGACAAAAATGGTCAAAGGTATAGCATACAAAGTCACCCTTGCTTCTGATAAGCTTTAATTAGGAGTATCCTATGGTGATATTTTGTATATCTCTATTGCCACACCATGCCATGGACTATCAGTGCTCTCTTTACTGTTAGAAATAGAGTCACTGGTGTCTTTCAATCTAATCCAATTAGAGACCAATTCCAGAAACCCCAGAATTCAGAAAACTCACCCTTAAATATCTGTTCCTCTAGAACAACTCCCAGTACCAAAATCTGTATTAGTCATGGCTCTTCAGAGAAAAAAGAACCAATAGGCTGTGTGTATGTGGAGAGATTTATTTTAAGGAATTGGCTCATGCAATTATGGAGGCCGGCAAGTCCAAAATTTGCAAGGTTGGCCAGCACCCAGGGAAGAGCTGATGTTGTGGTTCAAATCTGAAGGTTTCTGCTGGCAGAGTTCCTTCTTGCTCAGAGGAAGTGAGTCTTTCTGTTCTATTCAAGCCTTCAACTGATTGGATGAGGCCCACTCAGATTATGGAGCACGATCTGCTTTATTCAATGGCCACTGATTTAAATGTTAATCTCATCCAAAAACACACTCATAGAAACACCTAGAATAATCAAATATCTGGGCACCCTAGTCCAACCAAGGCGATATGTAAAATTAACCATCACAGTGAAGATACTGAGATAGGAAGGGAGTGGGGTAAAGGAGGGGGTGAGGAGGCGCATCAGATTTTGTGAACAGAGAAAATCTGTCTGAAGAGCCTTCTTTTGAGCCATCAATTGAATTATGAGCAGGCGTCCTCAATACTAAGACCTGGAAAAAGAAGTCCCAGATGGAAAGAAAGGGTAAGAGCCCTGGGGTAGGAATGAATTTAGTATGTTTCAAAGAAAGAAACAGGGCAGGAGCGGAAGCAGGAGGACCATTTAGGCCTTGTGATGGGCCAATCAGCTTTTCCATTGCACTTTGAACAAAATTCAGACTCTTCTGCATGGCCTACAGGGCCTTTCAAGAGCTGCCCCAGCCTTCATTGCCAGTTTCCTCTTGTGCCACTCCCGTAGTCTATGGGATCACACTGATGAATGAACAGAAAAGTAAGACCCACAACTTAAGCATTGGTGAGAGAGGACCAGAGCACAGGTGGAAATTGTTCTTGAGGTCACAGCTTCTGGAGCAGGGACACAGAGTCATACAAGAAATAGGACAGAAATCTCAGTGGAACAGTTGGTGGCCGTTGATGGCATAGATGGCCCTCACCCACCTTCTTCATGTATATTGCATGTACAGTATAGCTTTTCCCTCATTGTGAAGCGAAGATAAACTCTCTAAAGAGATGGAAATTTCTTCATGGCAGGGGTGGGGACTCTCAAAGTGGGAGTTGGCATCCCAGAGTAGGGCTTCCTATTTTTGGCAGCGTAGGTGTGTCCACGTACCTGTGTGTGTGTTTCTGTGTACGTATGTGTATGCACAAATGCATATCCAGCCTCTCCTCTACCTTTCCTATCTCCAAGCCCCCTAACATGAAGCCTTTGCATCAATATCTGCATGGACTTCAAAGTCAGCTCTCTCAGTTACGAGGGAGAGATAAGCAACATCAGAGGATGCCCCCACGAGCTACCTTTATCAATTATCATGCTATGTGAGTACTGAATTATGGGTACCCCACAGAAGGTAAATGCTATAACCCTTAGTAGGATAAAATTAATGGTATATCCACACACATTTGGAAGTAATGAGATGGGAAGTGGTAGAAATTTCTCATCTATATAGTGGGGAGTTAAAAGATACTGTCTCGGTTGGACGGATCAATAAACAGATATTTAAGTATATAAGGTAACTAACAATGTGTTTAGTATACTGTGTAAAACTGTGGTTGTATACATTTTATCATCTTCCCTGAGTACTTATTCATCTGATGTTGAGAATATTGTACAATCACAGCATTGTAATCCAATCTTCTCCAGTTTGTCTCTAATTCTAAGATGTCTCTAATTCTTTTGTTTCTACTACAGCTCTAAGCACCGTGTAGGTATCTAGTAATTATCAGTGAGATCAGAGTCTGGGAAATTGTCCCACTTGGTGGTCGCTAGCCTTCCAGATGGCCCCCAATGATCCACTTCCTGCTCTTCACACCCTTTCAAGTTCCCTCTCACATTGTACTAGGGTTGGTTTGTATGATCATTAGCACATGGAGAATTGATGGTACAAGACTGCCAAGATTCGTTCATTTTGCTCTCTCTCCCTGTTTCATCACTCGCTCTGGGGGAAACAAGCAGCCATGTTGTGAGCAGCCTCACAGCAAGGCCCATGTGATGAAAAACTGAGGCCTGCCAACAACACAGAAGTGCTTTTTGGAGTAGATTCTTTATCCCCAGTAGAACCTTGAAATGACTGCAACCTCAAGAAAGACTGAACCAGAACCACCAGGCTATGATGTTCTCAAATTCCTGACCCTTAGAAACTGTAGGAGAAAATAAATGCTTGTTCAGGGGTTGTTACACAGCAATAATTAATATATATGCTAAACTTGATTTCAAGCATCTAATCAGAAAGGGCCTAAGGCAACACCTTTGAAAATCCTCATGATCTGACTGGCTACCAAGCAACAGTTATGATGTCATCAAGATTAGAACTCTTACTTAAGGGGATCTTGCCAACCACGTGATGGGAAGTCCCAGATAAACAGAGACTTTTCAGGTGAGTATATCTATTTCTGCTTTCCTCTTTACTTTCCCAAATAAAGTGAATAACTAAGGGATCCTCAAACCAAAATTAGTTCTTGATATTCCTTAGATCAACTGACACATTTTAAATGGCAATTTCAAGGGGTTACTGCCAATTAGAAAGGATCACTCCCATTTCAATCCCTGGACTTATCTCTTTTAGTTTTGGGGCCTCAACCCCAGAGCAATGTGCAAGATATGTTACATTTTTATTTGTTTGTAACAATATTTATATAGGGTTACAAAATTGTCAGTTATAATGATTTTAGCAAATCGTTAATGTCAAAAATGAATAACTTTACAAGTAACAATGACCATTTGATAAAGTTATGCTATAAAATATTATACCTGAAAACACAAGGATACATATTTCAAAAAGTATTTAATATAAATTAATGTCTCTCAGTTTCCATCCAATAATAGCTTTGTAATGTAGACCTAGAGCATTTTTACGTAACTTTGCGTAAAACATTCATTGTTTTAAGCTCCCTGAGACTAAATGATGAACTGCTGCACTGTTTAAAATGACTTTCAATGTTCTCTTTGGGATTCCCTGACAATGCTTTATTTTTATGTTCATATTTTCATAACCCTCAAATCTTCACCCTTTAGTGGTAGATTTGATTTCTCAAATTACTCAAACGCCATTTATAGCAAAGTGGGTGCTCAAAGGAAAAGCATGTAATTTTTAGTCATTTTAAAATTAATTTTTATTATATAAAGAACACACATATACATTTTTCTAACCACACTCTCCCAAAAAAACGTCATAAATAAAAGGTAAAGTTCTATTTTACCATAAGTCCCGTAAATCCCTGTCCCCCTTCCCTCCGCTATTCACTGTTGTCATTTTAGTGTACATTATTCCAGTTCCTTTTCTGTTCATTTACAAAGATAAATATGTACCACAATAAAACAGTATTGTTTTGAAGGGGTTTGTTTTTGCATAAAAGAATAACTAAATACAAATCGTCCTGCGACTTGCATTTGTTCTCCACTCCAAAATATGTCCTGGGAACTTTCCATGTTGGCATAACACAGTATTCCATAACTGGATATTCCAGTAATTTAGCCATTCCCCCAGCTGAAGGGGGAATTAGGTGTCGTCAATATCACAAACAACTGTGAAAAGAACATCTGTATCCAGTTTGACGTTGACAGAAAATTCTGTCCGTGTCTCAGTTCATCTGTAAAGAAGATGCAAACATCACCTGCCATATAGGGCTGCAGTGGGGATTAAATTGACATATTTGTGGCCGGCTCTGTCACCCAATGTCGTTATTTTCTTTGGTTAGCTCTGATCCTTTCGTCTTGGCTCTTGGGAGATTCGATACTAGCTGCCGTGCGCTGAGCATCATCTTCCAAATCAAAGAAACTCCAAGCCTGGTGGGAGCATCTTCTTCTGACATCCCTTAGTCTCCTGCTTTAAGGTGAGAGGATTTTTCTGACGGTTGTGGCTTTTCTTTTCAACGGTTAAAGGAGGTGCGCTGGACACACATTCTCCAACACCTTTCTCTTGGTGCACAAGCTGTTCCCTCTACCCAGATGCCCAACCCGGTCCCTCGCCATCACGCTTGGAGTCCGAGCCCTCCGCCGGGAAGTCGAGGGCAGGCGGCGCAGGCACAGCCCCTGCCCCGTCGCCCTCCGCCTGGAGCTCCCGGGCCGCCGAGCTGCCCCCCAGCATTGCCGGCCGCGCGCGGGCCGCAGGGCAGCCGGGCCGCCAGCTCAGCGCCGCCTCACTCGGCAGCAGCGGCCATCACCCCCGGATCCGGAAGTAGCCCTGCTCGAGGCGGAAAGTTCACCCCGGCCACCCGCGCACCACCTTCGGGGGCGGGGCCTGCGGCAGGCCCCGCCCCTTCAGGCCCCGCCCCTTCCCCTTCCAGGAGGAAAGGATGGGCTGGTCGGGCGCGGGCGCACCCCCGGCGCACGCGCTCTGGTGGACTGGTCGCCGGGCGGCGGCCGGAGGCGTGTAGAGGGTGGGGGCTGGGGCGGTGCCGGCTGTCCCTATCGCCGGGTGGGCGGCGGCTTGCGACCCCAGCCGCCCGTCCGCGGTCCTGGAGAAGGCCTAAAGTCCCGGTTGACCGTTACACCCCATCTCATTCTTTCTTCCCTCCCCAGAAGTAAGCAGTTTATCTGTTGAGCGTCCTCCTCACTTTTATATTCGTTAACACACGTGTATTATACATAAGCAAGTTGCAGATCAATTCGTAGAATAGCACACCGTAAGAAAATGAAAACACAAACTCCAAGTAGTGGTATGTATTTTCTGTGGGTCATGTGTATATACATACAATAATAGATATACATGTATACATACAGATTAAAAATATATACTTAAACCTTCATATAAATATATACATATACACGTACATAAAATTGGATGTATATATGCATATACTTATATATGCATATATACACGCAAATCCCAGTAAATATACTTACGTAACCCCAGTATATAAAACTATATACACATATTTATATATTTATATATACACACACATATTCCCACAGAAAATACATACTATTCTTTGGCGTTTGTGGTTTTATTAGGGTACTCTATTTTACGTGTCATACTGCACTTTGCTTTTTTCGAGGGCTCTTTGAGAACTTAAAGCAGGTGCATTCCTCTTCATTTTTTCCACTTGCTTCGTGGTGTCTCCCAATCTGCTTATTCAGAACTGTTGGGGGAGAGGTTAGGAACCAGTTGGAAATATTTTAGGATCTCCGGCAAGGGTTGATTTGTACTGATGCGTCACGTAGTTACTTAACCTCCTGCCTCAGTTTCCTAACTGTAAAATGGAAGTATTAGTGGTACCGAACTCCCAAACTGGTTGTAGATCCTCAGTGGGTTCAGGTAGATAAATCACATAGGAGAGATACTTGTTCCACTGTATCTTTCAGTGGCTTTGAGTCCTTGTTAGAATTTTTGTCTTGCTAAAGCTGATGTTTTCAGCTTTGTCCGTAGGAGGTTCGATTCCATCTGCCAGATGTTAAAGGACATTACTCACACCAGAGAAACTCTTATCTTGGAAGAGTCTCTCCTTTGGTCCTCCTCTTTTGTCCAGCGTCACTCTGTGATATTTTTCTGAGCTGGATTAGCCACTAGGCTCTCAGAACCCTTGCCCCCACGTTCCATCTGTGTTTTACACCACCTGCCCACGTCCCCATTTCACCTGACTCTTTGCTGCTCACCTTTCTCAGGTCGTCTTAACACGCCCCTCCCACTCCTCACCTGAGAACTCACCTAGAACTCTTCAATTCTAACTGATCTATCATTATTTCTCTCACTGGTGTACACACGGCCTCGTAAGGAAGACCCTGCAGTTAAATGTGTGAATGAATGAATTTGTTGCTCAAATGAGCACTTAAAACATTTTGATAAGTCTGGAATGACTCCTTTTAACAATTTTTTTTTTCTTTGAGGAAGATTAGCCCTGAGCTAACTACTGCCAATCCTCCTCTTTTTGCTGAGGAAGACTGGCCCTGAGCTAACATCCATGCTCATCTTCCTCTACTTTATATGTGGGACGCCTACCACAGCATCGCTTTGGCCAAGCGGTGCCATGTCTGCACCCAGGATCTGAACCGGCGAACCCCAGGCCGCTGAGAAGCAGAATGTGCAAACTTAACCACTGCGCCACCGGGCCGGCCCCTAACAAATAAAGATTCTTAACGTGAAATTGGAAGGACATATTTGTGAAAAAGAACTTCATATTATGTAGTGCCTCCCTATTCCCAGAAGCCGTATAAAGTAGCTCCTCCAGGAGCTAACACATCAGTTTTGCTGCCCAGGAACCCCAGAATCAACCTCTAAAATTTTCCACTGTTGAAATCATTTTTTGTGTATTATCTTTTGGAATCACCTCAAAGTATTTTCTTTGGTATGCTTGCCAATGCCTTAATGGTGCATTTCTTTTCTGGAATCAAAATATTCCTTCTAGAGGTCAGTTTAGAATCACAGAGTGAAAGCTAAAACAAAATCCTATCTTTGGCAAAACAAAATTTTTACTGTTGATAGTATTACACAAGGAATTGGGAAACTCTTCTGGGAAACATGGAAACATTTCATTTGACCCAAGTTCCATTTGACCATTATTCTTGATCTCATCTTCTTTCCTCTTTCTAGAATTAAGCGCTTTTTGCTTTGTTTGTCCAAACTTTTTTCTATTCACTTATATGCATAGACATGTGCCTAGAGAAAGTATATAATATTTTGGACTTTCGTTTTTGGATTCTTACCACATGTTATATGGATTATTCTACAACTTGCTTTATCAGTCAGCGTGTTGACTTTGAGAACTTTTTCATTACTGCTTTTTAAATACTACCCACTTGCAGAGCTTCTGTGACGGAGTTAGGGCCCAGGAGAAAAATATTTTTCAGATCCCCCAGCAAGGGTGGATTTATGATTATGTGCAATGTAATTGCCTGCGAGGCCCCCTTCCTGATCACCATTGCAACCTGTTGATGTGAGTGGCCCCCACCCCATTTATTTGCTGGTGGATCTTTCATAGTTTTGCTTTTTAGCCACTCCCTTTTAGTTGTTGGACCCTGTAAAGTGGAAATCTCATTCTCCCTTACTCATAGTGTTGTTGAATGTAATTAATGAGCTAACATATATAATTCATATAGATTATATAGAAGAGGTACCTGGCATCTAATATCACAGTAACAAGTATTATTAGGATATTATTTTATTAACTCTGATGTGTTTATTACCTTCTCACCATTTAAGCAACTCTAGGAGAACTTCTTCTACCATAGACACATTGACAACGTTGAGATCAGAGAAATGTCTTTAATCCTCCTTTATTGTACTAAGCTGAGATATTTTTCAGAAAGAGTTGTGAGTTTTCTCCAACAGCTCTTTAAGATAATCTACGCATTGAACTCTCCGCCTTCATTCTCTTTTACTTCTGCCTTTGCATATGCTGTCTCATCTGCCAGAAAACCCCATGTGCCTGGCTCGCATTTCTGGTCTTGGAGTAAATCTGTGTACATACAGCTTAATGCTGAGGAATGTATGTTCTGACACTAATTGCGAGAACACGAGCAACGCACTTAACCTTTAATCTGTAAAACGGAAATAGTAATTGTACCTACTTTATAGTCTTGTTGTAAATAGTTAATGAGTTACCATATCTAAATCATTAAAAGAGGTGCCTGGGGCGTAGGAACCTCTCAACTGTTAGCTAGTATTAATACCTTTTCTTAATGATGATCTTTCATCTTCGTTCCTAAGAGATTGATTCTTCCTGCCAGCACTGACCGACATCACTCAGATCAGATACTCTAACCCTGGTAATAGTGTCTTCTCATTGGTCTTTCACCATTAGAATCTCCTTAAGCAGAAAGATTTCTTCTGAAGGTGTGTAATTTTGTATCTCCATCACTCATTGAGGTGGGTTACACATTACGCTTCCCTTCTCTCTGGTTCTCCCTGCTGCCCTTCTCCTTGAAACCTGCAATGTCCCAAGAATGTAAATGTTGGGTATGGAATGGTAAAGTTGGTGCAGCCACGGGAGGAAATGAGAACAAGGCTTGGAAGAAAGAAGTTTATTATACTCACAGGTCTCAAAGAAGGGGTCAGCACATGCCATGCAAGGCCACAAGGGCAGCACCAGGTTTTGGTCAGGTGGCAGAAGACAGGAGTGAGGGGAAAGCCTGAGCCAGAGCCTGTACTGGGGTTTCCGTGGGAAAGGCAAGGTATGGCTGAGTAAGCAGCTTAGGATTGGCTAACTGGAATAATTCCAGCAGGCTTGGATTATAGGGGTGATCTCTAGTTGCCTGGTACCTGGCCCTGGGATGATTTAGGGCAGAGGAAATATTGGCTCATGTATAAGTTAGATAAGGAGATAACTGGGTCTGTAGACCTGGGATGGGTTGGTTTGCATTGGTTAATCGAGCCCTTTGCTATCTAAGAATTGGCTAGTCCTGGGGAGACAGTCTCTCCTGGCCAGCAAGCTTTTCAAGATGTCAAAACATCATAAAATACAGAAAAGGAAAAACATGATTAATAATGCAGATCTGGTTCCTTCTGCTCAGCACACTCTCCTGCCCCAGCCCCTACTTCACTTGATTTCCTGTTATTTATCCCTCAGATCTATAAGGAAATGTGACTTGTTGCATTTATACATAACACATTACCTCCCTCCCTTTATTAGTTTGCTAGAGCTTCCATAGCAAAGTACCACTAACTGGGGTGCTTAAACAACAGAAATGAATTTTCTTACAGTTCTGAAGGCTGGAAGTCCAAGATCAAGGTGTCGGCAGAGTTGGTTCCTTCTGAGGGCTGTAAGGGAGAGTCTGTTCCATGCTTCTCTCCTAGCTTCTGGTAGTTTGTTGGCAATCTTTGGTGTCCTGTGGCTTATAGAAGCATCACTCCGACCTCTGCCTTCCTCTTCACGTGTTGTTCTCCCTGTATGTGTATCTCTGTCCGAGTTTCCTCTTTTTATAGGGACACCTGTTATTGGATTAAGACCCACTTTAAGGACTTCATTTTAATTTGATTACGTCTATAAAGATTGTGTTTCCAAATAAGGTCACATTCTCAGGTAATGGGAGTTAGGATGCCAACATATCTTTTTTGGGGGACACAATTCAACCCCATACATTCCCCTCACAGCTTTCCCTTCACCTCACTATGTTATGCCCCCCACTCTGCAATTCCATAGCACTTGTATCTACCCCTCAAAGCATTTAGCGCACTTTATTGCAGATATTACTTTTTTGAAGCCAGTTCCTCTTCCTCCTTCCAAATCCCCTCCCCAAATAAACAGAGTGGAAATCCCAATAGTACAAACACTGTTTATACGTCTCTCACTTGTTGTTTTTCTCTGTGTCACACACATTGTCTTATGCTGGGTGGACACTCGATGGAAAATTGATGAATGAATGAAAGAGTGGACTGTTTGGGGGGGAGATGGCCAGTGTACATAGCTGTACTCATACCTTAATGTTTTTATTGCCTGGAGAGCATTTACAACATTTTTACTAATTTCCAGAGGGAATTTTCTTGGGATTCATTACATTACACTTGTAACTTAATTAAAAGATAGCATATGTTTACCTTATAAGCAACTTACTATGTTCCAGACAGAATCCCTTTGGAATCAGTTTCATCACAGTTGCAATCTAATTTGGGGACACGTGATACCTATTCAGTACTGAATTATAACTCCCCATTCAGTAAGTCTCCCTCGGTTATATTTGATCATGTTCTTCATTGAGTCCTATAAGTTATTTCAGTTTATTATTATTTGCTATTTTGTTTCAGCTACTCTGGTGAGAGTCACTGTTTATAACCTAAGTCGTTATTGTTAATACATGGAGATCAATTGACTTTACATACATATCTTTTTAAATCAGCCAACCTTTAATACTCTAATTAGGTTTCTATTGATTATATAGATTCTCTCTCTCTCATTTTATTTTTATTCTTTTTTTTACACTGGTCCAAAAAACAAAAATCATATTTAATCATTATGGTAATAATATGCATTATAATTTTGTTCCTGAAGACAGAACTTATTTTAAATGTAAGATGTTATGTCTTTGTACTATGACCCAGTCAGCTAAAACTTTCTTAGTAAACATATTTTCACAACTATTTCCCTCCCCTCCTTTGAAACCTTGTGCTGTTATCCATCACTGCCCTTTTCCCTGCCTTCATCTTCCGACTTGCATGTCATTCGCTTACGTCCTGGGGAGGCTGTAGTCTCTGACTCTGTTTTATCCATCCTAGTCCTCAGTTGAGATGATCATTCTCAATTTCAACATCTGTATAGGTGACAAAACAATGCAAAGTCACCTTGATATATAGTGTTCACCATTTTTCCAAGAAAGTGAGGAAAATGGAGTGTTGGAATAACCAAGAGACTGGCGATTAGTGATCTTTGAACTCCCTGAAGACCCCCAATGACCATTTTCCACGTGTAACACCACTTATATATTATACCCAAACAAAAAATTGGCAATAAAAAAACTCTTGAGGGGCCGGCCCTGTGGCTGCGTGGTTGAGTTCACGCACTCCACTTCGGTCGCCCAGGGTTTCATTGGTTCGGATCCTGGGCGCAGACATGGCACCGCTCCTCAGGCCATGCTGAGGCGGCATCCCACATGCCACAACTAGAAGGACCCACAACTAAGAATATACAACTATGTACCAGGGGCTTTGGGGAGAAAAAGGAAAAAAAAAAATCTTTAAAAAAAAAACAACAACTCTTGAGTGATGTAAGCAAAAATAGTAGAGTAGGGACCTCCAGAGGCTCTCCCCAGAAACACTGAAAATCCTGGCAAAAACTGTCAAAATTAAGCTTATCAAAATTCTGAAAGATAGTCAAAAAACAAAATAATGTGTTGGCAAGGATGTGGAGAAAGTGGAACCTTCATATATTGCTTGTAGGAATGTAAAATGGTGCAGTCGCTGTGGAAAACAGTTGAATGGTTCCTCAATAAGTTAAATATAGAATTACTGTATGACCGAGCAATTCCATTCCTAGGTATATACCCAAAAGAACTGAAAACAGGTGTTCAAACGAAAAATAACTTGTACACAAATGTTCATAGTTGCTCTATTCACAATATCCAAAAGGTGGAAATAACTCAAATGTCCATTACCAGATGTATGGATAAATAAAAAATGTGGTATATCCATACAATGGAATATTATTCAGCCATAAAATGAATGAATACTGATAAATCCTACAGTGTGGATGGATCTTGAAAACATGCTATGTGAAAGAATCCAGACATAGAAGACCTCGTATTGTAGATTCCATTTATATTAAATACCTAGAATAGGTAAATCTATAAAGACAAAAAGCAGATTAATAATTGCTAGGGGCTGCTGGGAGGAGCGAATAGGGAGTGATTGCTTAATATGTAGAAGGCTTCCATTTTGAGGTGGTGAAAAAGTTCTGGAACTAGATAGTGTTGATGGTTGCACAACATTGTGAATGTACTTAATGCCACTGAATTGCACGCTTTAAAATGGCCAAAATGATAAATTTTATGTTGTGCATATTTTACCATAATTTTGTTTAAAGCACTGAAATAAAAATTCTTAAGTATGTGCTGTAAATATTATGACAGTCTTCAATGGATGGCTCTCTAAGGGATTTCTGTAAAGTGAGTTATTAAATATCAACTTAAGATAGGCTGAAAGAGTTTTGGAGTTTCCTGTGAGATATATATATGTATATATGCATATACACTTCTTCAACTTGCTTTCATCACTTGATAATATGCCTTATGGAACTTTTTCCCACTAGTAGATTCAGAATAGTTTCTTCTCTTTAACTGATCAGTTGTATTCCATAGACCTTTACTATCCAATATGGTGGTCACTAGCCACGTGTGTCTATTGAGCAACCTGAAATGTAGCTGGTGCTGCACGTTTAAATGAATATATTTTGGGCACAGTGGATGAAATCAAATATATTACTAAAATTAATTTCACTTTTTAAGAAACTTTTAAAAATACGACTACTAGAAAATTTTAAATTACACGTGTGACTCATATATTATTTTTATTGGACAGCATGGCTATAGACTGCTTATTCAGGGCCCACAAGAGTAGGTTGAGGCCCAGAAAAAAATCAGGGGTCCCAGAAAGGGTAGATCTGTATTGTATGCAATGTATATTTGCCCAGGCCCTCCTTCCTGATGTCCAGATTTTGTAATTCTTACCATATTTCTCCACTCCCCTCATTCAACCTGTGTATATTTCATAGCCTGTTTTAGCTACTCCCTCATTTGTTTCTAATTTTTCAATATTACAAACAATGCTACAGTGAACTTACTCTAATCAGAATAATTTAGAGCTGTGCTGTCCAATACAGTAGCCACATGTGGACATTTTAATTTAAATTAATCAAAATTAAATAAAATTAAAAACTTAGTTCCTCAGGCATACCAAGCCACATTTCTAGTGCTCAGTAGCTGTATGTGACTAGTGGCTACCATGTTAGACAGTACAGGACTTTGTCATCATTGCAGAAGGTTCCCCTGGACAGTGCTGGCTTAGAGCTTTAAGAACGTGGCTTCTGCCACTCATTAGCTTATGTGATCTTGAACATGTTAACCTCTCTTTGCCCAGTTAACTCATCTATAAAATTGAAATGCTTATAGTACCCACCTCATGTGGTAGTTGCAAGAATTAAACTAGTTAACACGTGTAAATCTTTAGAAGCAACATCCGGAACATAATAACTTCTATTTACTGTTAACAATTCCTAATATTATCCTGTTTAAACTCTCTTGAGTCTTGAGTCCACTATCAGACATTGATTGTCATTCTTCCGATCAGAGAAACCCTGAGCCTGGTGGTAGTCTCTTCCTTTGGCATTCTTTACTTTGTTCTATGCTGAGATATTTTTCTGATAAAATTGCGAATTGTTTCCATCCAACAGTCATCAAGGTGAATGAGACATTGAGTTCTCCTTCCCTCTCCTGGTTTTCTCTACCATCTCTGTCTCTGAGTCTCTCCTCTCTGAGTTGTCCCTGTCCTCATTTCGCTTTGCTCATTGCCACTCAACCTGCAGGGCTCGATCTTCTGCAGGGAAGCCTGCTCTGAACTTTCCCCTATTTATCTGCCCCCCTCCACACCACTATGTTGTTTTCTCCCACTCTTACCCCCTGGAATATTGTCATGAATTGCTTAACTGCTTTTTATAAACATCCTGAAAGCTCACTGAGGGCAGGAGCGGTTTGGGACTTACGCATCGTTTCTCTCTCCCTGACTTCCAGAGTAGATGCTAAGTGGACATTTGCTGAATGAATATAATTGTTGAGAGAGGAGCTATATACAGCTTAGTGCTGCGTGTATTAATAAACAGCTTTACTGCTCAGACGAACATTCAAATCATTTTAGTAAGTGCCACAGGAGTCCTGTGCATTTGTAAACTTACTTTAATCTTCATACTATAGGCATTTTATTAAGTTCCAGAAAGAATCTCTTTGGGATCAGTTACTTTTGATTAAAATCTTTACCAGTTAAAGTATAACTGTAGGGGCCGGCCCCGTGCTTTGCTTCGGCGGCCCAGGGTTTCGCCGGTTCAAATCCTGGGCGCGGACGTGGCACCGCTTGTCAGGCCATGCTGAGGAGGCATCCCACATGCCACAACGAGAGGGACCCACAACTGAAAAAAATGCACAACTATGTACTGGGGGCTTTGGGGAGAAAAAGGAAAAATAAAATCTTTAAAAATAAAAAAGTAGAACTCTTCATTCAGAAGTCTTTCTTTAGGTCCCTTGGCCATGAATTTTAGGTCCTACACATTTTCCAACTGTTTTGTTCCTTAGTATTTTGTTTCAGTTCTTGTGATTAAGATTATTTTTATTATTTTTCTAATTAGGTATTGCTAGTACATAGATTTAAATTGAATTTTTTATTGTGGTAAAATAAATATGAGATTTACCATTTTAACCATTTTCAAGTGTATAGTTCAGTGGCATTAAGTAAATTCACATTCAAATGACTTTTTGATATTCCTCTTTTAAACAGCCACTTTCCTGAAAACTCTTAAATGGATCTCACGTATTTTCTCTTTTTTTCAAATAGATGTGTAATATGCAGATATAGATGTTTGTCTCCATTCTGATGGAAATATCTTGTTTTGATGGTGGTGGTGGGGGCCAACTTCCAGGACCATGTTTAATCACTGTTTAGGGTTGCATACATTCTTGTTCATGAATTGAACAGGTATGAATTTCCATTATTTAAATCTACGAAATGCTATTTTCCTTATAGGCTCAAGCAGCCAGTTAGATCAATACCTCTCAGGGTTTTTCCTTTGAAATTCAAGTCTACTGAATCAAACTACACACGAAACCTTCTAGTTATCAGCTGTATTATTAGTCTTCATTTTTTTGTACATTTCCAAAAGCGAAAGAGTTCCAAAAATGGGACCGACGTTATTTGCTTTCAAATGGCGTTTGCTTCTGAAATCCTGGCATCTTTTTCCTATCCCTTATTTGCCTGGAAAAAAATTCTACTTAATCCTCAAGGACCCATTTCAAGTGTCACCACCTTTGTAAAACTTTTCCTGAATGGCATCTACCTCAGGGTTAAACCCTCCATTGCCTCCTAAGCTTTACCTTCCCCATTTGGTACATTGTCACAATGTGGGGTAACTAATAATGCGTAATTCTGTGTTCCAGACAAAATGATCTCTGGAAAGGAAGGACAGTATCTCCAATGCATAGTTTGTTCTGGATTCTAAATTAATGTTTTGATAACGTTATAATCCAATGTTACTGCAATTTAAAGAATTAAAAATTAAAAAAAAGAATTATCTTAGTCATAGATAATTCTTGCTTGGAAAGCTAAAAAAATAAAATAAAATAAATTGATTAATATTTTGGCAATACGTAAAGGAGTGACTTCAGATCTCTCACCTAAAAATAAACCAGGTCTAAGATTTGGTGAGCCATGGAATCAGACTTCCTTCATAGGACACAGTGGTCCTCAGAAATCAAATATATCCTTCCTTGAAAACTTTCAGGCTTTAATGTCTTATGTTGGGTTAGGAGGAAGGGGTGTTAATTATCCGTTAGGATAAAGTTGGCTTTGATAAATTAAGCAAGACCTTCTCTTCATGAGAGTCCAAAGCAAGACCCAAAGAACTCAACTAATACATAAAATCCAGAGCTGGAATTTACACGTAGTCTGTCTGTCTCCAAATAGCCTTCCATGATGACTGCATCTCAGTCCAGGCTCCAGGCACAAGTCTATTGATGGTGTCACCTGAGCACTCTAATAGTGACAGGTAGGTATGCTTTTTCTTTCCTTTCCTCTTCTTTCTTTTTGTGGCAAAATATGGTAGGGACTTCTTTAAACATGCTTTGTGACTAATCCATTTTTCGGTGTTTATATTATTTCTTCTTTGTTCATAGCCATTATGAGTAAAATTGGTCAAGGAACCAACGTGACGGTTCTGCCAACTGCCAAGGATGACCATTTGGATATTACATTTGGGAACCAGAGAAATGACCACTGTGGGCCCACTGGACCCACTGAGGGACCTGGGTCAGGACCCAATGTATGACTTGACCCCACATATTCTTACCCCCTTAGCAAAAAGGGAGCCATGTGGGTGCTTTAGGTACCCATCTGTCCGAATTAACTTGGACTCTGTAACCAATAGCCTGGAAATAGCTGAGTATTCCTCTTTCCCAGTGTATGGTTACCCAAGTAAATCAAATGGCCAGAGGCCTCTTTGGGGAAGCATTTGAAAAATCACTACTGTGTACCTTTGCCATGGATCTGGCTTCTCTTTTACCGAATGAGTGTTTTGGAACTGAGAACTGGCTCAGGTGGGGAAACTGGGCAGGTGGTTGTGGCTTTTCACTGGGATGCCTGACAGTCTTCTGCACATCCAGATTTTATTCATTGTTGTTACTGCTGTTGAGTCCATTCCAACTCCTAGCGACCCTGTGTACAGGTCTTTTTGCATTATTCTCTCACCTTCCAGCACTGTATCAAACGATGCTCTGCTGCTCTTCATAGGGTTTTCATGGCCAATTTTTTTGGAAGTGGGTGGCCAGGTCCTTCTTCTTCCTAGTCTGTCTTAGTCTGGAAGATCCGCTGAAACCTGTCCACCATGGGTGACCCTGCTGGTATTTGAAACACCAGTGGCATAGCTTTCAGCATCACAGCAACAGCATGACAACTGACAGACGGGTCGTGTGGTTCCCTGACTGGGAAACAAACCCGGGCTGTGGTAGTGAGAGAGCCAAATCTTAACCATTAGGCCACCAGAGCTGGTTCCAGATGTTACATGTATACATATATATCCTTTATACAGCATGCCTTTGCTGACTACCCATCTATCTTTCCCAATGTTCTATGAGCATCTCCATGGATCCCTGCAAGTCAGGTGCCCCTATCTGCCATTCTGACCTTGCTGCCCACTACAGCAATCATGCCCCCCTTGCTTCTGATGCATAAGTGCTACCATCCTGCCTCTGTCACTCCAGGATCCTATCACTTCCCCTTGCTACTAGAGAGCCCAGTTCTGTAACAGCATCCCCTATTGTCAGCCCTGACCTACAGATGACAGCCACCATGGGTTGTCACTGAGTTTCTCAACAAAGATGGTGGTGCCCCCACTTCCCATGGCCTTGATAAACAGAGAGTCTTCCAGGCCCTCTCGTGGAATATAGTCAGCTGGCAGTATCCATTCTAGCATACTCACTTCCTTGAGCCTGTGAACCCCTTCCTCCACGGTCTACCATGGAAATCACGGCATCTCGACTTCACTTAATGGGGCTCATTTCTTTTGCAAAGTACCATCCATACAGGGTATCAGGGCCAGCCCACTCAGGGCCCTTGACAAAGTGTTAGATCTCTACTACGGGAGAGAGCCCCATATCTACAAACTCTCCCGTTTCCCACCTCCCCCTCGATCTAGTCCCCTTGGGATCGATTTCAGGCTTATTTCTAGTTCCTTGTGGTATATATTAACTGAGTCCTGCAGCTCCCTCAACATATAGTCCCCTCTCCTCCCTAAGCAGGCTTAACACTTCCCCAGTCAAGTCAAACTGAGACCGAACTCTAGTGATTGGTTTAGCGGCCAGGGGGCTGTGGGGGCAGCTCCCGAAGGATGCATTGTCTTGAAGGGTACCTGCCTCATTTCATGCTGCTTGTATAGTCTTCAGGCTAGGGAGTGGGAGTGGGCCACTTCTGCAGGCCCAAAGACTTCAGCGGAGTCTGAAGTTCTGCTCTGGTTAGATTCTCATCCCACCTCTTCCTTATTATCAGAGCCCTGACTTGAGTGTTGGAAACTGAGCATGGCTGAGGAGTCAATCATTTCTCAAGTTCTGCTCCTTTTAAATGCATCTGAGCCTGGTCCTCAGGACTGTCCACCCTCTGACTGCAGAGGATGGTTACAACGGCCTGCTAAGGAGGCCCTCTGGCTTGTGTGCTTTGCTTTATATTGATGACTGATTGCCCGGAGCCAGTCATTTTCCCTTGTGAAAGCATCAGTGGCCACCCAATTTCACAATTCTCTTAACTACTATTTTCCCCACGTCCTCAAACACCAGAGATTGAATAAGCCAACGCATCCCCTTCCACCCATTTCCCATCCCAGTTCCCACCAGGTGGGAGGCTTACACAGCTGCACAGCTATCAGTGTCCCACCTAGCACCTCAAATCCTATCCTTAGGCTCTGCTTCTCAGGACCAATCCTGGTACTGCCTGTCTTAAGCCAGGCTAGCCAGGCTTAAGACAGAATTCAGGTGCATGTGATATGTTGAGGGAATGCTCTGGGAAGAAAGGGAATGAAGGGAGGGAGACGGTAGGGAAAGGGTTAAGCAAGGATGCAGTCTCAGTGGGAGACGAGCTTCTTGGGATCCCACTGGAGCTCTGGAGCATGAACTGCACCATAAGACTGGTCACAACTTGAGGCCAGGCCATTCTGAACCCCTGCGTCCGTGAGCCATTGATATAGGCTGTAAGGGGGAGTTAGGGGTGGTTACCATCCCATGAGGCAGCTCCCCTTCAGCCGAGAACAGTTGTCAGAAGACTGCTGACAAGAAGTCAGCTGTGGGCTATTAGCAGCTAACACTCCTAGCAGCTGGGAGGGGAATGCATGGGTGCGCCAGGCAGTAAAGGGGATCTGGTTAGGGCATTAACAGCGCCACCGCAGGCTCCCTAAGTGTCTGGAGGTCCTCGGAAAATCTGATTTATTCCTCTTTCATATCTTTTGGTCTTTGATCATGTTATCACCGGGATGGGGATGTGAGGCGCTTCGTGTCAGTTTGCCTCTAGCATAAAGACGGTTTTGGTAAAGGCAACTGGCTAAGTCATCTCCGTAGGTCACACAGCTTGTAAGAACAGAGGCAACGTGAAATCTCCAAGGAGCATTCACTTAGCTTAAGCTCTGGTCTGGAGGAAAATGAGTTTCTGGGGCAACTTTGCTTCCTGTCTCAGCCAAAGATCCAGCTGTTTGAAGGCAGGGACTTCCCATATCCTTTGCAACTTCTCCACTTATGTTGTCAGTTTGCTGTAGTAAGTGGCTGAAACTCTTTAGAGGAAAAGGCTCTCTGTGTTTGCTTTCAAGGCAGGGAGGAAGGTGCAGGGGGCTGTACAATGAGTCCCCCACCTCCAAAAACCTGTTGTGGGTAGAGAACACTAAGGGATGTTTAAAAAAAAAAAAAAAAAGTCTCCATTCCTGTCCAAGGTTCTCAGGTACTGTATTAAGATGCTTACTGCAGGGGCAGTTTGTCAATCGAATGCAAAATGTTAAATGAAATTAGAAGCCAGACTTCTAATGTGACATCCAAGGGAAAAATTTTGAAATATGTACCACAAGACTCAGGTGAATATTAAGGTTTGGCTCTTTAATTCCTTCTCATTCTGAATCTTATCGTCTGAAAGTGACTTGGAAAAGGCAAGCAAATTGCTGAGTCTCATCCCTATGGCCGTTCTGTTCTTGCAAATCTCTTAGTAGTGTTGAAAGGCTGTGAAGGTGAAATTCCATCACCATTCTTCCTCGGGAACTAAGCTGTGGTGTTAATCCCCAAAGTGGGCGCTGGATTTTGGAGGTGTGAGATTCCCCTCTTTTTTGTTTCCTCAAGGTACTTCAACGTTCTGCCCCAAACACACAACTGATATCGCAATGACTTCAGTGGTTGCTTTCCTTAATAATAGCAAAATAAGTGCTACCATAAAAGATATGTGCAGTTTGCTGGGGGGGGGGGGGGGGGTAAGATTCTGATGGGGGATTCAAGAACGGCTTCAAGGAAGAGGCAGGTGGGACTTCTATAAGCAGATGTAGGAGTGGGTGTTTGTAGGAAAAAGTCTAGTACGGCTGGGACACAAAAGAGGAAGGGAAACTGGAGACTTCAGTATCAGGCGGAGTTTAGACTATTCTGTGGGCCAAGAAAGTAGCTGAAGGCTCTGAGGAGGGGAGCAACATGTGACCCGTGTTTTTGAAAGATCATCCTGGCCACAGCATGAACTTGGAAGGGAGTGGAGAGACTAGAAGAACCCAGAAAGAAGACTGGGCATGGGCGCGGTGAGAGAAGAAAGGTTGCCTGGGGAGGGTCAGGATCACAGCCCCGGGGAAGGTCGGGTGGGCGTGACTCAGTGTAAGGGGTTAGACCACCTGAGGAGGGAGAGACAGAGGGAGGACTCAGGTTAGGACAGGAGACCGCCTTGTCCTTAATCAAAGCAGGGAACCCAACGGGGAGGAGCAGGGTCGTGGTGGAGGGGGGATGCAACGATGAATCAGTTCTCTGTGCGATCTTGCGGTGGAGACATCCAGTAGGCGTCTGGGAGCATGGACCTGGCCCTCGGGAGCAAGATGTAGTCTAGCTGCCTCCAAAAGACGGGAATGCTCGGATCTGAGATGCAATCGGGGCGGAATGGGCGGGGGTCTGCCTTTTCTGGAGCCAGGTTGAAAATTCTCCGCTTCCCGGAATACACAGCTGGCGCTCCTGGCTCGCTAGGCCGAGGGACGAGCACCGCAGTTGTAGTTGCGAAGCGCGCGAAGGAGGTCTTCCCGGAGCCGCGTCCATTTGGGGGGTCCCAGGCGCCCCGCGTCTGGTGTCCGCCGCGTGGGCCGCAGGGTTACCTCGGGCCTCCAGCCGCCCTGCTGGCTGCAGCCGCGCCGCGCCGCGCGGGCCGCT